>NC_057713.1:96755160-96757069 GCF_004010195.1 Chiloscyllium plagiosum
GGTGCAGGTGAATTTGTGGCAGATATGGAAGGATCCCTTGGGGCCTTGGAGGGAAGTAAGGGGGGAAGTGTGGGCGCAAGTTTTGCATTTCTTGCGGTTGCAGGGGAAGGTGCCGGGAGTGGAGGTTGGTTTGGTAGGGGGTGTGGACCTGACGAGGGAGTGACGGAGGGAGTAGTCTTTTCGGAATGCTGATAGGGGAGGGGAGGGAAATATATCACTGTGGTGGGGTCCGTTTGGAGGTGGCCGAAATGACGACGGATGACACAATGTATATGGAGGTTGATGGGGTGGTAGGTGAGGACCAGTGGGGTTCTGTCCTGGTGGTGGTTGGAGGGGCGGGGCTCAAGGGCGGAAGAGAAGGAAGTGGAAGAGATGTGGTGGAGGGCATCGTTGACCACGTCTGGGGGTAAATTGCGGTCCTTGAAGAAGGAGGCCATCTGGGTTGAACGGATTTGGAACTGGTCCTCCTGGGAGCAGATGCGGCGGAGATGAAGGAATTGGGAATATGGGATGGCGTTTTTACAGGGGGCAGGGTGGGAGGAGGTGTAGTCTAGGTAGCTGTGGGAGTCGGTCAGTTTATAGTAAATGTCCGTGTTGATTCGGTTTCCCGAGATAGAAATGGAAAGGTCTAGGAAGGGGAGGGAGGAGTCTGAGGCGGTCCAGGTGAATTTGAGGTCGGGGTGAAAGGTGCCGACCCATTGTCTCAGCCTGCTCCTGCCCCACCGAACTCATCTCTGCATACCTCGACAAGGTCCTGTCCCCTTTAGTCCAAGAACTCCCCACCTACGTTCGGGACACCACCCACGCCCTCCATGATTTTCGCTTCCCTGGTCCCCAATGCCTTATCTTCACCATGGACATTCAGTCCCTGTACACCTCCATCCCCCATCACGAAGGACTCAAAGCCCTCCGCTTCTTCCATTCCTGCCGTACCAACCAGTACCCTTCCACTGACACCCTCCTTCGACTGACTGAACTGGTCCTCACCCTGAACAACTTCTCTTTCAAATCCTCCCACTTCCACCAAACCAAAGGCGTAGCCATGGGCACCCACATGGGCCCCAGCTATGCCTGCCTCTTTGTAGGATATGTGGAACAGTCCATCTTCTGCAGCTACACTGGCACCACCCCCCACCTTTTCCTCCGCTACATCGATGACTGTATTGGCGCTGCCTCGTGCTCCCACGAGGAGGTTGAACAGTTCATCCACTTTACCAACACCTTCCACCCTGACCTCAAATTCACCTGGACCGTCTCAGAGTCCTTCCTAGACCTTTCCATTTCTATCTCTGGCAACCGAATCAACACGGACATTTACTATAAACCAACCGACTCCCACAGCTACCTAGACTACACCTCCTCCCACTCTGCCCCCTGTAAAAACGCCATCCCATATTCCCAATTCCTTCGTCTCCGCCGCATCTGCTCCCAAGAGGACCAGTTCCAAAACCGTACAAACCAGATGGCCTCCTTCTTCAAGGACCACAATTTCCACCCAGACGTGGTCGACGATGCCCTCCACCGCATCTCTTCCACTTCCTGCTCCTCTGCCCTTGAGCCCCGCCCCTCCAGCTGCCATCAGGACAGAACCCCACTGGTCCTCACCTACCACCCCATCAACCTCCATGTACAGCGTATCATCCGCCGTCATTTCCACCACCTCCAAACGGACCCCACCACCAGGGATATATTTCCTTCCCCTCCCCTTTCAGCGTTCCGTAAAGACCACTCCCTCCGTGACTCCCTCGTCAGGTCAACACCCACCACCAACAAAAGCTCCACTCCCGGCACTTTCCCCTGCAACCGCAAGAAATGCAAAACTTGCGCCCACATCTCCCTCCTCACTTCCCTCCAAGGCCCCAAGGGATATTTCCATATCCACCACAAATTCACCTGCACCTCCACACAC
>NC_057713.1:96757077-96763388 GCF_004010195.1 Chiloscyllium plagiosum
CAGGTCCTTGGACTCCTCCATCACCAGACCATAGCAACATGACGGTTGGAGGAAGAGCGCCTCATCTTCGGCCTAGGAACCCTCCAACCACAAGGGATGAACTCAGATTTCTCCAGTTTCCTCATTTCCCCTCCCCGCACCTTGTCTCAGTCAAATCCCTCGAACTCAGCACCGCCTTCCTAACCTGCAATCTTCTTCCTGACCTCTCCGTCACCACCCCACTCTGGCCTATCACCCTCACCTTGACCTCCTTCCACCTATCGCATTTCCAACGCCCCTTCCCCAAGTCCCCCCTCCCTACCTTTTGTCTTGGCCTGCTGGACACACTTTCCTTATTCCTGAGGAAGGGCTTATGCCCGAAACGTCGATTCTCCTGTTCCTTGGATGCTGCCTGACCTCTGCGCTTTTCCAGCAACACATTTTCAGCTCTGATCTCCAGCATCTGCAGTCTTCAGTTTCTCCTTGATGGTGTAATATTGGAGTTGGCCATAGGCCATAGAGTTAGAAAGATATACAGTATGAAAACAGACTTTTCAGTCTAACTCGTCCATGCCAACCAGATATCCTGAATTAATCTAGTTCCATTTGCTATTACTTGGCCCATATCCCTCTAAACCCTTCCTTTTCATATACCCATTCCGATAGCTTTTTAAAAATTGTAATTGCACCAGCCTCCACCACTTCCTCTGGCAGCTCATTCTGTGCACTCCGAGTGAAAAAGTTGCCCTTTAGGTCCCTTTTATATCTTTCCCCCCTCTCTCTAAGCCTTGTCTTTTTACCCTATCCATGCCCCTTGTTATTTATTAACCTCTAAAAGGTTACCCCTCGGCCTCCAACCCCACATGTCCTTTCCAAATTTATGCAAAAACTTCAGTCGTAGCATCCCTAGAGAGTGCTTTACCAATTTGCAAAATTTTCCACAGCCTTGAAGTAGGTGCTATCAATGATTATGTCTGGTGTTTGTGTTCGCCAGGCTCCAGATGAAATCTAACCACAGTCTTTGAAAACTGATTTCAAGACCAAGATTTTTGTCAGCCCTTAAGAATTAATTCACCATACTCTGGGTCTGTCGTAGTATGATCACAGGACACAGGCATCAACATACAGGAGTCCACTGAATATTGCCTTTTTGTAGCTTTGATGGAATCACATTTTGGAACGTTTCCCTGAATTGAACCCAATATTAATACCTGAAGTTTTGTCTCTGGTTACTTCCTTTAAACATGATTGCAAGCAAGAAGTTGAACAATTGTGAAGTTTTAATATTTTGCTGATTATCTCATCACATGCACAAATGAGTTTAATCATGCAGCAGGTTCAAGATTTTGCCATTGTTCCTAATATCTAGGCCCAAATCTCTGCATAACAAAGTAAATATTGAGCATGCTGTACAACTGTGGGTTAGTGGATTCCTTTATTTGATAATTCCCTTTGACTAATTCTCTCAGCCCAGGGATATTCCTACAATATCTGATCAGTCACATCTTTTTGTGTGACAGATTCTCATTCAAAAACAAGAATTATTTTTGTCTTTTCCATTAACACTTCATAGATAGAACCACATGTTTGGTTTTGAGGCAATAGGAGATGAACGGTAAGATGTTATGATGCAATGGAGGAGTATGAAAACAAGTCAGAAATGTTCAATTGCAATATTGTTTGACTTGGAAACAAGGTAGTTAAGCAAGCAGGGATCGTCGGTGAACAGGACTTGAACAGTGCAGCCTACTTTACAGAAAGCTGAGGTTTGGTTGAGTTAAAGTAAATGAAATTGGCAGAAAGGTTAAGGAGTCCAATTAAGTTAAGCTTTGGTTTACAAATCAGTGCATTCTTAAAAGATTAAAAATTGTTTTCCCCAGAGCCAAATGTCAGAAAAAAAATTTCTCCAAATGCTTTTTGTAAAAATAGTTTTGAAACATGACAATGCTGATGTATTGGTAAAAATTACAGGATCTCTGTGCAATGGGGTGATGGTTTTACATGTGCTAGAGACTTAAAGAACTGAGAACAAAATGTAAAAACTCTCATCCCTACTTTCTGGACTTGCTGTTCATGAATTATTTCTTAGTTTCAAGCCATTCTAGATTCGTAGGATAAATATTAGCCTGTCTGGTAACAGATATCTGTCAAAATTTTATGAATATCATCCGGTATTCAATGTAATTCTTTCACTCTAGAGTTACTTGTCCAATGGTGTGAAGGAAAACTGCAATGGTAATCTGTCTCCTGTTTTGAAAAGGAAAAGTCGATTGCAAACTGACACAACCTTAGATTCGAGCTGTAATGACAATGGGATGAAATTACGACATTTTACCAGGTAAAATGTTGGCTGTATACATTGTGTTTATGCTTTTGAGGTACTATGATTTACGTGCATTGTACTGTTTATAGTTCAGTTGTTTTTGTGTTGCAACTTTTGGAATGTATTTGTTGCCACCAGAGAGCGCCATTTTGTTTCTTTGCTACTGATATACAATGCAGTTATTCAAGTTCAGAAAACCCCAAGAATGTGTAATTTTTCACTTCTATTTAATCACTCTTCTCTGCAGGCAATCTGTTAGACAGCACGTCAACAAAAATAATGACAAAGAAGGTACATCAATTTTTAAAATCATTTTCTTTCACTAATGTGTTGCTCAGGTGGAGGTATTTTAACTCTGCTGGGATCATTGCTAAAATAAAACTTATTAGGAGAATGAAATCTTTGTGTGAAACGTGTACTGTGCACAAATAATGCTGAAAATTTAGTAATTGGGTTTGGGCTTGCTGCCAACTGTTTTGTCAATTAAATTCTATCTATTATCCTAAAGACACTGAGTGATACTGTTGAATAATTGGGGTCAATTCTGGATCATAAAGAACACCAGCAGTGTGCATTTATTAAATGTCTATAACATAGGAAATATTCCAAAGCCATTTCACAGCAGTGTAATCAGACCATGTTTGACAGTAAGCCGATGAAGCAGATAGGTTCGGATGACTAATATCTTGTTCAAAGCACTGAATGTCCTCAATGGAGAAGTGAGGCAAATAGAGGAATTTCCAACATTTGCAGCCTAGGTAACTGCTGTTGCTAGCACAAAATGAGATGGGGTGAGTGTAGGAGGACCATATTTGGCAGAAGGTTGGAAAATATTTCAAGTGCGCCAAGCCATGATCATAGAGCGATTTGAACACTCAATTTTAAATGTCTACTTTTGGTGGACGAGCAAACAATGTAGGCAAATGAATGAAAGGAACTTGTTCTGGGTTGGGATTTGGGCAACAGAATTTTGTATGAGGTGAGCTTGTTTAAATTCATGGATAGGAGGTCAGTCAGAAACAATTGAAATAGCAAAATTAGAGATCACGAAATGTGATTGAGGATATGAGTGGTAGAAACTGAAGAGGAGACCAATATCACAGCATCTTTTTGAGAGAGGATGCAAGGTTAGCAGTTCAACTGGGAGTCAATTTGCTTATTGTTTGTTGGTTATTATTCTGTACTAGACAGGTAAGAGGCTTGGTAGAAGTCTTTCAGATTATGAAAAAAATGTGATGGGGTACAATAAGAAAGATTTTCCATTTGTTGGGTGAGACCAGATTGAGGGGCCATGAACTGGGAATTTGTGAGAAACCTCCTTTAATGGTTAAGAATAGTGTTTGGGTGAAACATCAGCTTGACTGACAAAATGACCATTTGCTATGCTATCGATACTATATGTATGTTGCAAAACCATCTTGAATCAACCAGGGAAGCAAAGTGTGACATTAAGTTGTGTAGTCATATTTTCCTTTGTAACATAATGGTCATGTCCTCTCTAGTGAATGCACCTGCGTGTGCAGGATCACGTCGTAGTAACAGAGTTGAAATGGAAGTTGATGACAGAGTGTGTGAAGGTGCTGACACAGAAGTGCGCCGTAGTTGTAGACTTCGAAGAAATCGCTACAGTACACTAAACCAATCTGTACTCTTTGATAAATTAATAACAAAGTAAGTATGAGGGAAAGGGTCATGATTCAATAATTAATGTCTCTAACGCATTACTGGAATCTAACCTGGAAACGTTTATTGGACAGTACTGCTGAAGCTGTTTTACAGAAAATGGATGATATGAAGAAACTGCGTCGTCAAAGAATGAGAGAATTAAAGGATTTAAGAGACCTTAATGATACAGAAGATGATGAAGTAAGCCTGTATTTAAGTATTTGAAATGTAACTTGTAACTGTCTGAATGAGACCAGATTGAACTTTTGCCTGTTGTGGTTCTGTTCGCTGAGCTGGGAATTTGTGTTGCAGACGTTTCGTCCCCTGTCTAGGTGACATCTTCAGTGCTTGGGAGCCTCCTATGAAGCTCTTCACAGGAAGACAGCTAATGATCTGCATCCATGAACACCATATAGCCACGAAACGACACGACCAGCTATCCTTAGTAGCCACACACTAAGATGACAGGCAACATGGGTTCGATTGGGACAACACCACTATTATAGGACAAGCCAAACAGAACAGCCAGGGAATTCCTAGAGGCATGGCACTCATCCACAGATTCAGTCAATAAGCTCATCGACCTGGACCCACTATACCGACCACTGCAACGGACAGCTGGAACTGACAATCGGAAGCGGCAGAGACAAACCACTATAAATGCCGGAGGAAAGATCACAGAAGTGCTTCACAGGAGGCTCTCAAGCACTGAGGATGTCACCTAGACAGGGGATGAAACGTCTGCAACACAAATTCCCAGCTCAGCGAACAGAACCACAACAATGAGCACCCGAGCTACAAATCTTCTCTCAAACTTTTGAACTTTTGCCTGATTGATGTATTGATAAATTGGACATGATAGTTATTTAGGGGGGAAAGGGAACCAACTGAATGACACATACAAAAACTTGGAACATATGGGCGTGGAATAGGAGCAAAATTAGGCTTCTGCAGCCTGCTCCACTGATCTATAAGCTCATGCTGGTTGGTTTTTCAAATTTTACATTCCCATCTACCTTTGATACCCCACACTCCAAAAAAAAACCTTGATTCTCCTGCCTTACAAGACTTTAACTATTTTCCATACATACATAGATAATGACTCTGACTTCTGAGGCAGTGTTCTAAAGTTGCATAGCCCTCCTGAGAGGAAAAACATTCTACTCATTACTGTCCTGAAAGGATAATTTGTTTTCCCTTTGTTCTAAAATGATCATTTTATGCCCATCTTGTAAAGAATATTCAAGATCTTTGACACTTCAATCAAGTCACCCCTCACGTTTCTAAACTCTAATGGAAACAAGCCAGCCTACAAAACATTTCTTCCTAAGACAACCATCTTGTTCTGGATATCAATCTAGTAAACCTCTGACCCGAGTCTCATGTACTTAAATAAAACTAAATAAGGAGACCAAAACTGCAACTCTCCTTGTCAATAATCTTAATTTACATACAGTACCTGCATACTAATGCTTTTTGTTTTTCATGTAGCAGGATACCTAAATCTCTCTGTGCAACGATGTTATGCAGCCATTCTCTGTTTAAGTAATGCTCTGTGCTTTTTTGTTCTTCCTGCCAAAATGCACACTTAGAGTCATAGAGATGTACAGCATAGAAACAGACCCTTTGGTCCAACCCGTCCATGTCGACCAGATATCCCAACCCAATCTAGCCCCATCTGTCAGCACCCGGCCCATATCCCTCCAAACCAATCCTATTCATATATCCATCCAAATGCCTCTTAAATGTTGCAATTGTACCAGCCTCCACCACTTCCTCTGGCAGCACATGTCATACACGTACCACCCTCTACGTGAAAAAGTTGCCCCTTAGGTCTCTTTTATGTCTTTCCCCTCTCACCCTAAACCTATGCCCTCTTTTCCCGACCCCAGGGAAAAGACTATTTACTCTATCCATGCCCCTCATAATTTTGTAAACCTGTTGTGGTTCTGTTCGCCGAGCTGGAAGTTTTTGTTGCAAACGTTTCGTCCCCTGGCTAGGCGACATCATCAGTGCTTGGGAGCCTCCTGCGAAGCGCTTCTTTGACAGCTAACAATCCGCATACATGAACATCAACTAGCCACGAAACGACACGACCAGCTATCCTTAGTAGCCACACACGCAGACAACAAGCAACATGAATTCGACTGGGACAACACTACTATCATAGGGCAAGCCAGACAGAGAACAGCCAGGGAATTCCTAGAGGCATGGCATTCATCCACAAACTCCATCAACAAACACATCGACCTGGACCCAATATACCAACCACTAAAGAGGACAGCTGAAACTGACAACCGGAAGCGGCAGGGACAGACCACTATAAACACCGGAGGAAACAACA
>NC_057713.1:96763481-96837616 GCF_004010195.1 Chiloscyllium plagiosum
TGCACGCAATGTTCCAACAGTGGCCTAACCAATGTCCTGTACAGCCGCAACATGACCTCCCGACTCTTGTACTCAATACTCTGACCAATAAAAGAAAGCATACCAAACGCCTTCTTCACTATCCTATCTACTTGTGACTCCACTTTCAAGTAGCTATGAACCTGCACTCCAAGGTCTCTTTGTTCAGCAACGCTCCCTAGGACCTTACCATTAAGTGTATAAGTCCTGCTAAGATTTGCTTTCCCAAAATGCAGCACCTTGTATTTATCTGAATTAAACTCCATCTGCTACTCCTCAGCTCATTGGCCTATCTGGTCAAGAACCTGTTGTAAACCGAGGCAACCCTCCTTGCTGTCTACTACACCTCCAGTTTTGGTGTCATCTGCAAGCTTACTAACTGTGTACCCCTTATGCTCGCATCCAATCATTTATGTAAATGACAAAAAGTAGAGGACCCAGCATTGATCCTTGTGGTACTCCACTCGTCACAGGCCTCCAATCTGAAAAACAACCCTCCACCACCACTCTCTGTCTTCTTCCTTTGATCCAGTTCTGCATCCAAATGGCTCATTCTCCCTGTATTCCGTGAGATCTAACCTTGCTAATCAAGGTTCCCATGGGGAACCTTGTCGAACGCCTTGCTGAAGTCCGTATAGATCGCATCTACTGCTCTGCCCTCATCGATCCTCTTTGTTACTACTTCAAAAAACTCAATCAAGTTTGTGAGACATGATTTCCCACGCACAAAGCCATGTTGACTATCCCGAATCAGTCCTTGCCTTTCCAAATACATGTACATCCTGTCCCTCAGGATTCCCTCCAACAACTTGCCCACCACTGAAGTCAGACTCACTGGTTTATAGTTCCCTGGCTTGTCCTTACCGCCCTTCTTAAACAGTGGCACCACGTTTGCCAACCTCCAGTCTTCCGGCACCTCACCTGTGACTATCGATGATACAAGTATCTCAGCAAGAGGCCCAGCAATCACTTCTCTAGCTTCCCACAGCATTCTCCGGTACACCTGGGGATTTATCCACCTTTACCCGTTTCAAGACATCCAGCACATCCTCCTCTGTAATCTGACAGTCCTCAGATGAAAACTTCATCTGCCCTGTTACTCAACCTGTCTGTATCCCTACCTTCCTTATGACGTCTCCATAATATACTTTTCTACCTGCCTTGGTATTGAATCAGGTACATGCTGGTTTAAATACCCATGTATACTGACAAACATGCTAGAGTTGATCTGGACCACCTTTTGTGGCCTTGGCTGTATTGAGGGGTTTTTTTAACGTTGGAAGCTCAGTTGTACTCTATGGAATGAGTTTTGTTTAATTTTGACAGTGCTTCATACATTGATTTTTATTTTCCAAACTCAGTTACTCTTACAAAAATAAACCATTGAGCTGAAGACCGAGACTATCTTATCAAAGGGTAAAATATTTTCAAGGTTTGAATCTGATACTGTCTTTTTTGCTTTGAAGGAAAATCTGGATATGTATTCACATGTGAAAAAGAGGACCGTTCAGACAATAGATGAAGAAACAACAGAAGGTCATGAGGATGGGAGTGGAGGTAGGTGTTCACAGGTTTCGTTATACAAAATAGAAAATGTTGGAGAAACTCAACTAGTCTTCCAGCATTTGTGGAGAGAAAAACAGAATCAGTGGTTTCTCTCTTCACAAATGCTGCCAAACCTATTGAGTTTCTCCAGCACTTTCTGTTTCTACTTCAGATTTCTAATATCTGCAGTATATTGTTTATATTTTAATTATACAAAGATAAATTTGACAATGTTCTGTGAAATACGATTTCCATTTCATAAATCCATATTGACACCATCCTATCGTATTGTTTTTCCAGTATCTAGTTGTCATGTCTTTTATAACATATTAGCATTTCCTTTAGTAGTGATGTTGGGCTAATGGGTCTGTTGTTTCCCATTTTCTTTCTTTAAATAGTGGGGTTACATATGCTATCTTCCAATCTGGAGAAACATTGCAGGATCTATAGAATTGTGGAAGATGATCATCAACCCAAACACTATCTCTCCAACCACTTCGTTCAACACAGATGTGGACTGTCATGTCCAGGGAATTTATCAATTTTCAGTCCTGTTAATTTCTCTAGTACCTTCTTGAATTAATTATTGCGAACAATAATGTAGATTTACCTTTCCTGGCAGGCTTAAATGTAAAAATAAATACATTTTAAAATCAATATTTGAAGTATATTGCAGTGACCAGGTGCAATCAAATTTAACACAAATAAGAGAATAAAAGTCATTTGACAAAGCATCCTTCATTAATCACTTTTCCCATCTTTTCTAACTTTAGTTTTACCTGTACTATGATTTGCATGATATTTTGAGCAATTAACTTTGGTGGGAGGGGGACAATCTATCCTTAAATGGCTGAATTTTTTGTATGCGTTTTCTTTCAGACAATCCTCATTAGGAACATGATATTGTATTTTTCCATCTTTTGATGTTACAAGCCTTATGAGAGTCAACCAAATCATGAACTGAGATATTGAATAATTAATATGTGGTCTGTCTTTCCTCACAGTACATGTTGAATTAACAAATAATTAATTTCTAAACCTGTTGCAATAGAATTATCTGAAGAGGAGGAGACTGAAGATAGAGAAGATGAGGAAGACGCGCCAAAGCGCTACTATTTGCGTCAGAGGAAGGCTGTTGTGCAATGCCAAGCTCCAGGTGAAGATATGCTTTTTTTGTCTTTTATTTTGTCTTCTCTCACAGACAGTATTTTAATATTTTTCTTTTCATAGTAGTCTTTTTGGCTTCTTGTGCTTCCTTGATGCAATCTACAGAAGGCTGCTGGAATTTACCTTTCAACAATAATGACATTACTCATCCTCCAAATGAAATAATTAGGTGCCCATAAGCTTTTTGCCATCATCATCATCATACTTTGCAGATGAAGGGGCTGGAATGGCTTTATTGTGCTGGCATTTTCAGAATGTTTACAGTTTGTACTTTTGTTATTAAGCCTGTTTTTACTGTCATAGATCTGAACATCATAAAATAGATTTTATATTAGATTGTTTAAACAACTCTGATGCATATACAAAAAAAACATCTGTATACACATTACACAACCGTCACTGTAGTCCTATGAGTGGTGTAAGACTAACAGTGAACCTATTGAGAATAAAAAGTCCTTCTTTTCGATAGCTTTCTCATTATGACTCCAATGATTGTAAAAGTACATAGTATTAAATCACCTTTTTGTACTTTTTTTTTTCTTGACAGCAGTGCAGCTAGATCTTGTTTTTGAAAGATTGATATATTTATTCTGCATTACATCTTTCTGTTTAAATAAAAGCAGTGAAATCCTGTAAATAATTATCTTTTGGCTGTATGCATAGAAATTGCCAACTGGTAGGTAATGTCAATCTGTCTTATACATAAGTGTTTGGGAAAATCTTCAGTCTTTAGTGTGTACATACTAGAATTCAATTGTTTCACTTTTTTTTTTGTACTAGAGCCTAAAAGAAAATGCACAATATTTTATCGTGGTCCAGCTTCTCCTGTAAGGCAAAGATTTCGTTTTGGTACTTCTGGCTCGCGAAGTCCTTACTGCAAGAGAAAAATGAACAGGTTTGTAATGGAATTAAAATCTGCAATGTAATACTTTCGTCTTTGGGTAACAGCCTGTTCTAGTAATAGGATTCAAGCCACCTTTTAATGCAGATAATTACTTTGTTTGTCCTCTGCTTGATCCTGAATGAATAACCTTGCCAATAAAGTATATAATGTGGTATATTAAGACTATATGACTTTGCATTTCTGTTTTGTAAATTGTGCAGCTCTATCATATGACGAAACAAACAATGAATATTGGGATCAATATGATTTTAATCTTAAAAAATCTAAAGAGCTGACTGAGAATCTCTGAAGTGCTACCCTTGCACGTGGTCTTGTACTAGTTGGTGTAGACAAGAAGTTCAAAGATATACAGGTTTTTTTTAAGAATATAACAGCTGTGCATGAAAAATTTTAGTCTGCGTACACACTTTTTTTTTGTTATTTAAGGCGAAGACAGGCAATACACAGCAGTGATTCTACCACCTCCTCTTCCTCTTCCTCTGATGAGGAAGAGTGTTTTGAGAGAAGAAGGAACAAAGCAAGGAACCAAACACTTCTGAGGTATGTTGTGCATTTTAGGAATAGAGACATGTAAAATGGACAGTTGTTTTGTTCCAAAGTCAGTAATTTTTCTTTTGCTTTAATTCTTAGAGCAGTAAATTGGATATTTTATAAAATACAGTCTTTCCAAACATATTGTTAGTTGAGTGTGGAGCCAGAAGAAAGATGATTTGGAATAAGTTTGGGATAAAAACTTTATTTTGCTAACAGCTTGTTCACTTGGCACTTGTTGACAAATTATCAGCTTGTAATATATTGAAGTGCAAACCATAATGAGGGTCAGTGTCATTGTGATTATAATTTTGCCAATGAAAATGTGGGTAGATTTACCACTACCAATCCATATGTGGTTTTAATTAGAACATGTGTGAAATTTCATTTTTTAGTTGTAACCTTTTTGGGTTGATATTTAAATGTAGTTAGAACTAAAAGATTTCATTTTATGATGTCATTTGATTCTTATTTTAAAAAACCTTGCATCATCATAACTGTAGCACTTTGTGTTTGAATATAAATCATTCCTGTTACTGCTGGCAATCACTTGAAAAATGTAAAAGTGGCTAGTGGGTTGAAGTAATGTTGATATACAATGAAGTTAATAGTTTTAAAAAGATTTGTTTTTTTTGTGTAACTGAAGGATACATTGGAATTCTAAGAGGCTAATTGTTGCTGGTGAGTTTTGTCTGTGGAGGTTTAGTTGGCAGTAGTTGACGCCATGAATTTGCTCGTAATTCTGCATCACTTAACAGAATTTGTTGTGAACGGTTTTTGCATAGGGTGAGTTTCTGTATTAATGGTGAGAAACAAGTACACTTGCAATGGCTCAAGTTGGCACAGGAAGATAAATGAAGGGAGGTGTTCGGATCAAAGGACAAATAAGAATTTCAACAAGGAAAAAATAGCTCTGAGGTATTACTTTGAGGAATGATAAAAATATACAAAAATTAGAGAATGTTTCATAAGTACTACGTAGCTCATAGAAAAACTCACTTATGCCTTGTTGAGAAGCAAAAGGAAATCTTTACAGAAAATTCAAAACTTTTGAATGAACTAAAATGCTTTGAAGTTTTGGGTTAATAGAGAAACACTATCCTTTTTCCATTCCTTCAAAGTTGCTGTCAATACAATTTTATTAAGTATGACACATATTTATCTGAATGAAAAGCTAAAACTTCTTCACTCCACTCA
The DNA here is from genome assembly GCF_004010195.1 of Chiloscyllium plagiosum. Classification (NCBI taxonomy): domain Eukaryota; kingdom Metazoa; phylum Chordata; class Chondrichthyes; order Orectolobiformes; family Hemiscylliidae; genus Chiloscyllium; species Chiloscyllium plagiosum. The sequence goes on from NC_057713.1 coordinate 96,768,844, forward strand.
CATTGGAGCATTAAGCTGTATGGGCTTTGTTTTTTCATGTTTGTCTTCCATGGGCCATGACATTAGAATCTTAGCATCTGACTCCTGTTGAATCCAGATGTGACTGACCTTTGCAAATGTGTCACTGAAATTCAATATAATCATTTGTGAATTATTTTAATATCTTCTGGAGACTTTATAAAACACGATGTAGATCTTTTTACATTGCTGTAAACTTCAAACAATATGTATTTCCTATGGGATACTTTAAAAGTTTTTGGTCCAAAACAATTGTTGTATTTCTAAGATAACAATGACAATATAGCATCCTTTTCATGTAGACAAACCAAGATTCATTGGTCCCAAAACGTGTCAGAAACTTGGTACATCACATGTTCAAATGACCTGTGACAGTGAACTGTACAAAATCCATTTGGAGGAGTGCCAGACAATTTCAATGCCTTTTGCAAGTGGATTGAATTGCTTAATGATTTGGAAGTCCGATATTTTTTTTCTTGTAGGCACGGATATTGACGGAGTGCCAGAAAGCACCTAAATGTTTAATAGATGTTTTCAGCCTGGGAAAAATTTAGAGTCGAGTTCCATCCACCCTTTTTGTGATGATCAAGACCTTGGTGTACAGAGCATGATTTCTATATTTGAGGACAAAATGAAATGTGGAAGCATTGTGAACTGTGCAAAGGATAGTGTAAAACCCAAAAAGGACATAGACAATTTGCAGTGGTTGATAGCTGGCAGGTGAGGTGCAAATGTGTGGCATTACCTTTTTAGTAGGGAGGACATTGATCATCATCCCTTCAGAAATGTGCCTCAATGAGAACTGGATATATATGTGCTCAAGTTATTAAAGGTGGTATGTTGAGACAGCAGTTGATGACACATACAGTACCTTGGCTTTATTAACAGTGACACAGACCAAGAGAAAGGTAGTTGCATTGAACTTGTACAACACTATTTAGGCCACATCTGAACTGTTGTATTCCGTTCTGAGCTTTGGAAGGTATGCAAGAATTGTTCCAAGGATGAGGAATTTCAGTTATGAAGATAATTAAGAGAAGTTTCGGCTTGTTTCTCTTGGAGAGGAGGCCTGATTGAAGTATTCATAATCATGAGAAGTCTGGACAGAATAATTAAGAAGAAAATCTTTCCATTCATGAAAGTGTAAATCAGAATGGCATATGGCTTAGATTCCAAACAATTCCTAAGAGTCACCAATCCCTCCATTTAAAATTTCTGTTGAAAAGAAAACATTTGCATATTGTCTTATGTTCTGTCCATTTATTCATAGTGTTTGCTTACCACCTGTAATGTCTAGGATGTTCAGTAAGTTATTAAACCCATTTGCCTTTGTTCTCAAAATGGCAACTTTTAAAACCTGTCCTGCTTTTCCTGCTGTCCTGGATTCATAACACCTCAACCTCCTGCTTTCACCTTTTGAAATTATGTGGTCTTGTTATTTACCCTTCAGCTAAGGGAAGTAGCTACTTTCTATCTACCATGTCTTTGCCTGTCATAATCTTGTACACCTCAATTAGGTCCCCATTCAGCTTTCTCTGCTCTTTAGAAAACAACTTGAGCTTTATGCAGCCTCTCTTCGTAGCTAAATTGCTCTATCTCCAGTAACATCCTGGTAAATCACCTCTGCACTCCTCCAATGCAGTCACATTCTTGCTATAGTGCGGTGACCAGAACTGCATACAGTACTTCAGCTGTTGTGTAATCAAAGTTTAGTGTAGCTGCAATATGGTGCTAATAATCTATGCTATGACTGTTAAATGCAAGTGTCCTGTATGCGACCTTAACTACCGTAATATCCACCTTCAGGGATTGTGGATAAAGACCCCAAGGTCCCACTTCCTCTGAGCTTCCTTGTGTCCTGCTATTCACTGAGTGCTCCTTTGTCTTGTTGCTTCTTCAAAAGTGCATTTTATCACACTGATCATAGTCAAATTCCTTCTGCCACTGATCTGCCCATCTGAACAATCCATCTGTATCCTCTTGTAACTTAAGGCCTCCTTCCACAATGTAAACCACCAGGCCAATTAATTGCTTATCATTCCCCATATTTTCTTCTACATAGCCTTTATATATCATAAATAATAAGGGACCCAAAACTGCTCCCTGGGGTATGTCACTATGCATTGGCTTCCAGTCACACAAACAGCTTTCTGCTACCACCCTCTGATTCCAACCAGAAAGCCAATTTTGGATCTAACTTGTTTAGATACCTTGAATCCCATGTGCTTTTACCATCACTATCAGCCTCCCATGTAGGACCTTGCCATGGCTTTACTATATTCTTCATCCATCTTGGATTACTCTTTCCATTCTTCCAAATACCAAGAGAATCCAGACGTAGAGAAATTATTAAAACATGCAAAAACAAAACAAGACGAATGGTTAGGTCTGGAATGCACTGTCTGAGGGTGTGGTAGAGGCAGGTTCAATTAAGACATGCAAGATGGAATTAGGGGTTGTTTTGAAAAGGAACAATCTGCAGGGATCTGAGGAGAAGGTAGGACATTGCAGGACTGAATATATTATACTTAAGTGGATTGGATGGACTGAATGGCGGTGTTCTGCTCCAATAGCTTGTAGTTTAAATCGTCCTCTTGTTACTTCCACATTAGTCTTCAAAGTTGCAGTCTTTTGGATTTGTACTCTTAATTTCATCTCATTCTATTGAAGCCGCCTTAGCTTGTGTGGCTTTGTTAAATCAGAATAATTGCTGATTGACAATTGAAAAGTATCTCCTGGAGCAGTGCTTTGTTAGATTATCTGTCTTTGATGTCTTTCGGCAGTCTTTGCCCCATCATTACCTGAAGCAAAATATGGAAAATGTCTCCAGTGGTCCTGTGGAAAAAGTCTTTATTCCACGAGCATCAGGGAAAACCTTTTATCCATTTCTTTCTGTTTCAGATCTGAAATAGAATTGCACAAGTCTCCCGGCATCTGTGGCAGTGTTGGGCAAGGTGATCTTTTAGAACTGGATATTAAGCTTGAACAGTAATGGGCTTATATATTGACTTTTTATTTGTTCTTTATTCGTTACCCTCATGCATATTTACAAGCTTTTCCTTTTCAATGCAACCAAAATTATGGGTCAAGTATGTTTTGGTTGGTAATGTAAAATTGATAATAGCGAGTGGGAAGCTTGTTTTTTATTCTGCTTGATTCTCTTCTCTCCTCCTCCCCTCCTCTTTTCTGTTTTCTATTGACTTCAGTACTTCAATACAGTCTTCCACAAATATCTTTTACAGCTTCTTCCAGCCGTTCTATCTTTTGCATAGCATCTTTTGCCATAGTGTTGATTTGAATTAACCTTCCTTTGCCACCTCTTGCTGTACTCATTGCATTTTAAGACCCTGTGGGTGTTGGACAATTCCAGAATCCTTACCTCCCTTGATGCACACGGTGACCCATTCTTATTCCCTAGCTAAAATCATTTGGTAATCTGAAGGTCTCTCAAATGGCTGCCCTCTAAGACATGCCATCCTGCAATTTATTCTTCTGAATACCACACCAGCTATAGTATACATAAGTCATTGCTGTTCTCCAAGTCCAGAATGGCACAAGTCTTAAATTTCAAATCTGCTGTAAGAATCGCCAGTCCCTCCACTTCTGATTTCTGTGGAAAATGAAACATTGGCTTACTGACTTGCTGAGTCCATCTGTTCATAATGTTTGTTTATCACCGGTACAATTACAATGCTGCTACATTTGCCTTTGCTCTCAAAATGGAAACCGTAGAACTGAAAATTGTATCCACTTCATCCATTTTGGATTTATCATTTCATTCTTTTAAGTACTTGAGAACTTGAGGCTTCGGTCATTTTATAGCGTTGTCAAAGTCAGGGCAATCCACAATGCTTATTTTTCTTGAAGAAAAGAGCATTTATGCTTTATGAAAAGCAAATTGTTATGAATGTTGTAAATCTGAAGTTTTAAGCAAGACAGGCAGCATAATTGAACATATTCTTCAGATCTGACACAAGTGTAAGCCCGCTGTGTAACTCTATTGCTGTCTCCACAATGCTGTCCAGCTTGAATATTTCCAGCTGTTTCTACTTTTTTTTTGTTTTGCTTTCATTCACAGAATGAGGAAATCATTACGTGGGCCACGATCTATTGCCAGTCCTCTGTTGTCCTTGAGATTTAGGTGTGAACAGCTGTATTTATCTGCTGCCAACCGTTTGTAACAGATCCACAATACTGTTTGGGAAGGAGACCTAAGAATTTGACTCTGCGATGATAAAGTATTTCCAAGTCAGAATGGTGAATGGAGGGGAACTTGCAAGTGGTGTGTGTTCCTATGTGTCTGTTTTCCTTGTCCTAGATGGTCATTAGTTTGGGGCCTTGATAAATGGTCATTTGCTCCTATTGAATGTTGGTAGTGGAGGGACTGAGTGTACATGTGGACTCAGTCAAGTCAGCTGCTTTGTCCTGGATAGTGTTAAGCTTCTTGTGTATTGTTGGAGCTGCATTATTCCAGGCAAGTAGGGCGTATCCCATCATAGTCCTGACTTGTGCCTTGTAGATAATGGATAGGCTTTGGGGAGTGGGGGAGTGAGTTAATGCAAGATTCAGAGGCTTCTAAACCAGTTTTACAGTGAGTCTAGTTCATTTTCAGGTCAGGAGTAACTCAGGATGTTATCAGTGGGACATTCAGTGATGGTATTTGAAGGATGGTGAAATTCTCTGTTTTTGCATCATAGATGAGAAAGGTTTGATTTAAAAACTTTGTGAAATTAGACAACAGTTTTGACTTCTGAATTAGCACGGTTAAAATGGAGAAAAAACTATTTCCCAGTGGTTTCCAGAAGTTTGAATTTTGCTGGCTGTTTTTGTGGAATACTGCTAAACGACTGTCACTTCCTGGCGGTACAGTAAGTTGCCTAAGATGAAGTGGTACACAATGCAATGTGGTTAGTGTTTTTTCCTTCTAAGATTATCCCTCTAATGTAACTGTTTACAGTTACGTGTGCAAGCATGGGAAGGCACACTTTCTGTCAACCACCCCCCTGTTTAAAATTGTTTTTTACTTCCAGATGTCTTCCACTAAATGTTAGGAAAGATGATTTGAAAGGAATTCGCAAAGATCGAATGAAAATCGGTGCTAGCCTGGCAGATGTGGATCCAATGCAAATTGACACTTCTGTAAGTGAAGAAAAGTTTCATTAGTTCCTTAAGTCTTTCCATCACTCCATTTCTTACACACAAATTTAGCAAGTTAGTCACCAACTGTTGTCAGATTAAATGATGTGTATGTATCGGAATTTGTATTCATCCATTGTTTTTTGGCCACTTTATTTCCATTGAAGTACTAGGAACACAACGGGCTTTTAGTTGTGTATCTTTTTTGCTGAGACTTTTTGCAGTTTCCTCTCAGCTCATATTTTTTCCCAGCAATTTCTGTTTTTTGTTTCTAATTTCTAACATCTGCAGTTCTTTGTCATGCATATATTGACAATAAAGAATGGTGTGTTTGGAGAGCACAAGGGCTAGTACAAGCTAGACTAAATGGTGGCCTCCTGTACTGTAAGATTCTATATGGTTAATAGTCAGATTGTTGCCGATTTATCTACAATGAAAGCTCACCACTGTAATGCTATAGACATTAAAATCTTTAGAGATGAATTGGGAAAATATTCCATGCTGACCATACTGTTTTCCAGTGTCATGGAGTGCTAACAAATTGAGTTGCAATTATCAATTAAATGCCCAGTGTGTAAAATGGGCAACTATGTACATTAGAAACTGATTAAATAGCAGTTTTGTGAACACCATCTTGAGCACATGAAGGCTGGTATGCTATGCTTTGAATTTTAAAGCATGAATTGGGAGATGTCTAAGAACGTTTTGGATAAGGTCAATCAGTTTCTTCTCGTTGACCAAAGTGTGGGAAGAAAGCACATTTAGGACAACTGTTACCAGTAAAAGTAGTATTTGTTTCTGTTATATATTCTTAGGTACATTTCAGTAGTGTGGGAGGACTTTCAAGCCATATTGCTGCGCTGAAGGAGATGGTGGTTTTTCCATTGCTTTATCCTGAAGTATTTGAGAGATTTAAAATTCAACCTCCAAGGTACATAAATATCAGTTTACTCTCCCACTGTCTTTAATGCTGTTTTATATGGACTGAGATGGTTAGTTGAAATTTGGGAGTTGCTATGTTGAACAAGAAAGGTACAAATTATTTTCGATTTTTTAATTTTATACTTGGTCTTGCTGTGCTAAACTGCATTACTTTCTAATCTTCCACTTGATAATAGTCACAGGTAGTCAATGATTTGGGAAACATTGTTATTTACCTACTAACATGACTTGTCCCTTGTAAGTGTTGTTGTAAATAGGCAAATCCAGCTGATAGTGAACTGTTGTTGATTTTCCCTTGATATAGAATCATGTTCACAATTCCAAATTCCAGCTGATTGATCATATTTTACAAACTTGCATTAATATCAAATGTAATGGATCCATGCTAAATAAAACATTCTTTTCACACTAAAGCTTCTAAGTGTTCAAAGTTTGTGCGAAGATTTGTAGCTCGGGTGCTCGTTGTGGTTCTGTTCGCCGAGCTGGAAGTTTTTGTTGCAAACGTTTCGTCCCCTGGCTAGGCGACATCATCAGTGCTTGGGAGCAAACTAACACACAACAAAGAGGACACTACAACACACACCTGGGTTAAAAACCTCTCCCACAGACAGCTCACAGACACGGAAAGAACAATACTGGCCAAGGGGCTCAACTACAACCACAGGGACGCCAAGACAGCAGACTTCCTTGCAGCACTAGAAGGCACACTCAGGAACAATGGACTGACAGAAGAGACACAACAAACAGTGAGACAAACTGTCGTACCTATGATAATAAGGAAAAGACAAACACATAACCTCAACACCAAGGAGAGGGAAGCAGTGAAATCACTAAGAAACGATAAGAACATAATCATACTACCAGCAGATAAAGGCAGAATGACAGTCATCCTAGATAAATCTGATTACATCCAAAAAGCACAACAACTACTTCAAGATACCAACACCTACCAAAAGAGGGAGTTTGACCCCACCCCACAGCTCACCAATAGGATAAATAACACACTAAGGAATCTACAAAAAAACGGACAGATAACCAGAGCTGACCTACAAAGAATGAAACCGGAAAGCAACAACACCCCCAGATTCTATGGATTACCTAAAGTACACAAACCAGACATCCCACTCAGACCCATAGTATCACTACCAGGGACACCATCACACAAACTGGCCAAAGAACTACAACAGAAACTAAAACACCTAGTCAGCGGATCCAAACACTCTATACAATCAACAAAGGAATTCTTGGACATCATCAGAAATATACACATAGACAAAGAAGAAAACATGATATCATTCGACGTGACGGCACTGTCCACTTCGATTGACAAAACCCTAGCCAGAGAAACAATAGCCAACCTACTGAACATACAGAACAGAAAACAGGACGCTGAACCTATCAACAAAGACGGCATACTTAAACTACTGGACTTGTGCCTCACAACACACTTCACATTCAACAACCAGATATACGAACAAATCAACAGAACACCCATGGGATCACCAATCTCGGGACTCATAGCAGAAGCAGTAATGCAAAGGTTAGAACAAACAGTCTTACCACAAATTCAACCCAAACTCTGGGCCAGATACGTTGATGACACTTGGCAGTGAAGAATTCTTTGTCGGGTCAGGGAAGTGTTAGAGGCAGACTCACAACATCCAGTAAACTCATTAACATTTAATTCTGCAATTTGGCAATTCTGACTAACCAACAGCCACGCTCAGACAACAACTCACCAGAACGAAGGACCTGATACCCAACATGAGCAAGACGAATGTAGTGTACAAAATACCATGCAAGGCCTGCACAAAACACTATATAGGACAAACAGGAAGACAGCTAACAATCCGCGTACATGAACATCAACTAGCCACGAAACGACACGAGCAGCTATCCTTAGTAGCCACACACGCAGACAACAAGCAACAATAATTCGACTGGGACAACACTACTATCATAGGGCAAGCCAGACAGAGAACAGCCAGGGAATTCCTAGAGGCATGGCATTCATCCACAAACTCCATCAACAAACACATCGACCTGGACCCAATATACCAACCACTACAGCGGATAGCTGAAACTGACAACCGGAAGCGGCAGGGACAGACCACTATAAACACTGGAGGAAACATCAAAGAAGCGCTTCGCAAGAGGCTCCCAAGCACTGATGATGTCGCCTAGCCAGGGGACGAAACGTTTGCAACAAAAACTTCCAGCTCGGCGAACAGAACCACAACATTAAAGCTTCTCCTGTGGTATTGCACATGGAAAATCAGAATGATATTCTTCAATTCAAATGACATCAGGAATAAGCAGTGGGAGTAGGAAATTCAGCTTCAATAAATGCAAGATACTTATAACCAAGTAAAAGGTTCTGAAGTGCATTTATAGGAGTGTTATCAAACTAAATTTGGCCCTGAGGAATATCAGAAACTATTAGAACAAATGAACAAGAGTTTGTTAAGAGATATGCTTTATGCAGAGTAGTGAAGAGGAGAGAGGTTTATTGAGGAAATTCCAGAAATTGGAGCTAATTTAGCTGAAGGCATGACTGCCAAAGGGAGGGTGGACAAAGGACATGTTCAAGATGTCAGAATTGGAGGAGCATGATGACCTAGGGCTGAGTGACATTGAGTGTTGAGACCCTGAAGGGTTTGAAAACGAGGATGAGAATTTGCCAGATTGGAGTTGAATTACAGGTCAGCATAAAGGTGATCAATGAATGGAGCGTGGTGAGAATTAAGATTCAAGAAGCAGAAATTTAGATGAGCTGAATTTAGACTAACCACGTAGTGTTATTATGCTGATTGGATGGAGTTGCTATGTTGAATTGCTAACTAAATAGAAACTAGTCTTTCAAAGTTGGATTGCTGTTTGGAAGGCTTTTGTCTGTCTTCAGACTGTGTAAAACAGGGTGAGGAGAGGTGAACAGCCTTCTGGTTTTTAACGCACTTTTGGTCCGTTTCAGCAAATATATTCATTTCTCTTTATTTATTATGTAGTTATCACACATCAATTAATCTGAGTGAACCATATCAAAATGAAAGAGAACTAATTCCAATGTTCTCTTGAGTAAAAGAGAATGGAATTTCATTACAATGTGAATGTGAGAAAAATCAGAAATTACAACATGAACACAGGTGATAAGCTTTCAATAAAAAGGGATGGGTATCATATATGGCAAAGAAGGGAAAGGCAAAAGCTATTTAGAGTTCTTGAATTAAGTAAAAATCATAAGACAAAGTGGAAGCAAGGCCATTCGGCCCAACGAGTCCACTCCGCCATTTAATCATGGCTGATGGGCGTTTCAATTCCACTTAGCTGCACTCTTCCCGTAGCCCTTAAATTCTTGATCTTGCAAGGAATTATCAACCTCTGCCTTGAAAACACCCAACATCCCGGCCTCCACTGCGCTCCGCAGCAATGAATTCCACAGGCCCACTACACTCTGGCTGAAGAAATGTCTCCTCATTTCCATTCCAAATTGATCAGTTCTAATTTTAAGACTGTGCCGATGGGTCCTAGTCTCCCCGCCTAACAGAAACAATTTCCTAGCGTCCACCCTTTCTAAGCCATGCATTATCTTGTAAGTTTCTATTAGATCTCCCCTCAACCATCTAAACTCTAATGAATACAATCCCAGGATCCTCAGCCATTCATCATATGTTAGGCCTACCATTCCAGGGATCATCTGCGTGAATCTCTGCTCCAGTGCCAGTATGTCCTTCCTGTATTCTAAATGGGTCCTAACTAGAGCTTTATAAAGTCTCAGATGCACATCGCTGCTTTTATATTCCAACCCTGTTGAGATAAATGACAACATTACATTTGCTTTCTTAATCATGGACTCAACCTGTAAGTCAACCTTTAGAGAATCCTGAACTAGCACTCCCAGATCCCTTTGTACTTTGGCTTTATGAATTTTCTCAGTTTAAAAAATAGTCTATGCCTATACTTTTTTTTTCCCCCAAAGTGCAAGATCTCGCACTTGCTCACGTTGATTTCATCAGCCAATTTCTGGACCACTCTTCTAAACTGTTTAAATCTTTCTGCAGCCTCCCCATCACCTCAGTACTATCTGCCTGTCCATCTAACTTCACCAGAATGTCCCCAGTCCCTTCATCCAGATCATTAATATATAAAGTGAACTGCTGCAGCCCCAACACTGAACCCTGCGGGATCCTACTTGTCACCAGCTGTCATTCCAAAAAAGAACCTTTTATTCCAACTCTCTGCCTTCTGTCAGATAGCCGATCCTCAATCCATGCCAGTAGTTCGCCTCAAACACCATGGGCCCTCCCCTTACACAGCAGCTTTCTATGAGGCACCTTATCAAAGGCCTTTTGGAAGTCTAGATAGATACCATCCACTGGGTTTCCCTACTTGTTACCTCTTCAAAGAATTCTAACAAGTTTGTCAGGCACGACCTCTCCTTAGTAAATCCATGCTGACTTGTTCTAATCCGACCCTGCACTTCCAAGCATTTAGAAATCTCATCCTTATTGATCGATTCTAAAATTTTACCCACAACCGAGGTTAGGCTAATCGGCCTATAACTTTCCATCTTTTGTCTGGATCCTTTCTTGAACAAGGGGTGTTACAACAGCGATTTTCCAATCTGGGGCTTTCCCTGACTCCATTGATTTTTGAAAGATCACAACTAATGCCTCTGCTACTTCCTCAGCCATCTCTCTCCGAACTCTAGGATGTAGCCCATCGAGGCCAGGAGATTTATCGATTTTTAGACCTTTTTAGCTGTTCTAGCACTTTCTCTTTTGTAATGACTACCATACGCAACTCTGCCCCCTGACTCTCCTTAATTGTTGAGCTATTACTGCTGTCTTTCACTGTGAATACGGACACAAAGTACTTATTAAGTTCTTCAACTATTTCCTTATCTCCCAGCACTAGCCTTCCAGTATCAATTTGAAGTGGCTCAATTTCTACTTCTGCCTCTCATTTGTTTCTTATGCATTGAAAGAAACTTTTACTATCATTTCTAATATTACTGGCTAGCTTACCTTCAGATTTGATCCTCTCCTTCCTTATTTCTCTTTGTTATCCTCTGTTTGCTTTTGTAGTCTTCCCAATCTTCTGATTTCCAAGTGCTAATCGTTTTTTTCTTTGGGATGAACCTTTGTACTGTGTCCTCAGTTACACCCAGAAACTCTTACCATTTGAGGCTATGCTTCCAGTCGATTTTCATCAGTTCCTCTCTCATGCCCCTGTAATTATCTTTATTTAACTGTTTGTTTCAAACTGCAGTTTGAACGCTACCATATTATGATTGTTGCCTCCTAAGTTTTCCCTTACTTTAAGATCTTTTATAAAGTCTGGCTCATTACGTAGAACTAAGTCAAAGCTGTTCCAAAAAGCCATCCTGTAAACATTCCATTAATTCCCTTTCTTTGGAACTACCGGCAACGTTATTCACCAGTCCACATGCATATTGAAGTCCCCCATGATCACCGTGACTTTGCCTTTCTGACATGCCCTATCTATTTCCTGGTACATCTTGCATCCCTGGACCTGACCATTACAGGGAGGTATGTATGTAACTCCCATTATGTTTTTTTTCCCCTTTTGCAGTTCCTTAACATCACTCTCACAGACTCCATGTCATCTGACCCTATGTCATTCAGTTACATAGATTTAATCTCATTCTTAACTAACTAGGCAACCCCGCCCCCTCTGCCTGTCTCCCTGTCATTTCGATAAGTTGTAAATCCTTGAATGTTTAACTGCCAGTCCTGAACTCCCTGCAACCACATCTGTGATGCCTACCGCATCATAATCACTCATGATTTGTGCCGTTAATTAATTTGCTTTGTTATGAATACTATGAGCATTTAGATAAAGGGCCTTAATGCTAATTTTCTTATTCTCATGGTTTCCAGCATCTCTAGTAATATTTCCTAAGTTATTATTCCTTTTTGCTTCATTTCTAGCCTGCCTTGAACTTAAACCCTACACACATGGTAACCTGCTGCTTATCTTTCTACTTGACTCCACACTCTGTTAACCCACCCCATGCCCCAACTCACAAGTTTAAAGTCCTCATGACCACCCAACTTATCCTTTGGCAGAAGACCTGGTTCAGGTGGATCCCTCCAGTTCCAAAATTGATACCAATAACCCATGAAATTGAATCCCTCTTTCCCACACCAATCTCTTAGCCATGTGTTTACTTCCCTAATTTTCTTATCCCTTTGCCAATTAGCATGTGACTTGGGCAGTAATCCAGAGGTTATGACCCTTGCGGACCTGTTCTTCAATTTCCTTCCTAGTGCTTGATAATCTCCAAATAAGTCCTCCTTCCTAGTCTTACCCATGTTGTTAGTGCTAACGAGGACCACAATAACTGGATCCTCCCCCTCCCATTCCAGTATACTTTCAAGCCGGTTGGAGATGTCCTGTACCCTGGCACCGGGCAGGCAACACACCGTGCGGGACTCCCGATCTGGCTCGCAAAGGATACTATCTGTCCCCCTAATTATAGAGTTCCCTATAACAACTTGTCTTTTTTGCGTCCCCCTCTTGAATGGCCTTTTGCACATTGGTCAGCTGGCTCATCCTGTCCACAGCCCTTTTCCTCATTCGTACAGGGAGCAAAAATCTCACACTTGTTGGATTATCGATAGTCACAGTGAGGTGCTGGAAGACTGGAGGTTGCCACTCTTTACGAAGAGTAGTAAGGACAAGCCAGGGAACTATAGACCAGTGAGCCTGACGTCAGTGGTGGGCATATTGTCGGAGGGAATCCAGAGGGACAGGCTGTACATGTATTTGGAAAGGCAAGGACTGATTAGGGATAGTCAACATGGCTTTGTGCGTGGGAAATCATGTCTCACAAACTTGATGGAGATTTTTGAAGTAGTAACAAAGAGGATTGATGAGAGAAGAGCGGTAGATGTGATCTATATGGACTTCAGTAAGGCGTTCAACAAGGTTCCCCATGGGAGACTGATTAGCAAGGCGAGGTCACACGGAATAAAGGGAGAACTCGCCATTTGGATACAGAACTGGCTGAAAGGTAGAAGACAGAGGGTGGTGGTGGAGGGTTGTTTTTCAGACTGAGGCCTGTGACCAGTGGAGTGCCACAAGGATCGGTGCTGGGTCCTCCAGTTTTTGTCATTTACATAAATGATTTGGATGCGAGCATAAGAGGTACAGTTAGTAAGCTTGCTGATGACACCAAAATTGGAGGTGTAGTAGACAGCGAAGAATGTTACCTCCAATTACAACAGGATCTTGATCAGATTGGTCAAGATAAGTGGCAGGTGGAGTTTAACTTGAATAAATGCAAGGTGCTGGTTTTTGGGAAAGCAAATCTTAGCAGGACTTATACACTTAATGGTAAGGTCCTAGGGAGTGTTGCTGAACAAAGAGACCTCGGAATGCAGGTTCATAGCTCCTTGAAAGTGGAGTCGCAGGTAGATAGGATAGTGAAGAAGGCGTTTGGTATGATTTTCTTTATTGGTCAGAGTATTGAGTCAGAAGTTGGGAGGTCATGTTGCGGCTGTACAGGACATTGGTTAGGATACTTTTGGAAGGTTGTGAAACTAGAAAGGGTTCAGAAAAGATTTACTAGGATGTTGCCAGGGTTGGAAGATTTGAGCTATTGGGAAAGGCTGGGGTTGTTTTCTCTGGGGCATCAGAGCCTGAGGGGTGACCTTAGAGGTTTACAAAATTATGAGGGGTATGGATAGGATAAAGAGACAGTCTTTTCCCTGGCGTTGGCGAGTCCAGAACTAGAGGGCATAGGTTTAGGGTGAGAGGGGAAAGATATAAAAGAGATCTAAGGGGCAACTTTTTCACGCAGAGGCTGGTATGTGTATGGAATGAGCTGCCAGAGGAAGTGGTGGAGGCTGGTACAATTGCAACATTTAAGAGGCATTTGGAATGGGTATATGAATAGGAAGGGTTTGGAAGGATATGGGCCGAGTGCTGGCAGGTGGGACGAGGTTGGCTTGGGATATCTGGTCAGGTTGGACCGAAGGGTCTGGACATCTCTGTGACAAGGTCAAGAGCTGAGGCTCTTCCAATCCTGAACTCAGAATTCCCTACCTGCCTCGCTCACAGTCACGCCCTGTTGTCCCTGATCATTAACTGAGTTTGAATCACTTAATCTACCAGACGTGACTGCCTTCTGAAACAAAACATCCAGGTAACTCCCCCTCCCAAATGTACTGCAGTGTTTGAAGCTCAGATTCCAGATTATCAATTCTGATCCAGATGCAAACTTATTGCTGCCTCACTGAATTTGTGCCTCAATTTAAAATTGTAATTCCATTGCAGCTTATTTTGTATATTCCACGTGTGGTACCGGAGCTAATCTGGCGTTTAAAGCAGTAATTTTAAGTGAGCAGTGTCCTTTTATAAAACTGTTTCTAATATGTAAAAATCTGATATTGAAGCCAAATGAAGGAAGTTGAATATTGATGGTCCATTTCACTATAATTGTAATAGAGCTCCCACAACATTGATTGGAATCTATGATAAAAGAAACAAGTGCATGTGTACGGATATTGAGAGTAACTAATTAAGTACAATCATTTTTAATAATCTACTTAAAATAATGCAATAAAAATGGAGAAGTGATCGTTATAATTCCTGTAACTCTTGATTTGTAGTAAAGCTATTTGCGTCATGCTGTTTCCTTATCAGCAATTATCCAAGTTACTTCTAGAGGAATGCAGCAGTGGCTAAAATGATCTATCAGAACATTTTAATATTTTTTCTTTTGTAAACACTAGGCACAAAAATATTACTTTTACAGGTTGCTTACCTTTCAATTTGTAGAGGCTGCTTATTCTATGGCCCGCCTGGAACTGGGAAAACCCTTGTTGCCCGAGCTCTGGCCAATGAATGTAGCCAGGGAGACCGAAGGGTATCTTTCTTCATGCGAAAGGGTGCAGACTGTCTCAGTAAATGGGTAGGAGAATCTGAGCGACAGTTACGATTACTTTTTGATCAGGTAATTAGAAATCTTGATCCTATTTCCACATTATGATTAAGCTTACATTATTTGAAAAAAGATTAATTTGTTTTTGAGCTGCTATGCAGCATTTGATGTAGAATTTAACCAAGACCTCTGCTGGTAGGGCAGGTAGCCTTTAAATCTGTTGATATTGCGAAAGGGAGAATTCCTTTCCCACCTCCACAGATTAGATGAGGTAAGGCCCAGTTTTTGGGCTGGCTTGTAGCTTTCTGTTACAGGTATCTGTTAGTGGCAGAAATCTTACTGAAACTGAGTGCAAGTGGCTTCCCATTCTTCATACACTTGAAAACCAAAGTATGGTTACACCACAGGAGGTGTCTTTTTGGCACATGGTGCCCCTGCCAATTCATTGCAAGGATAATTCTCCTTGGTCCCTACTTGAAACAGTTTCTCGCTGTTTACATTGTTTAAATCATCATGACTTTGAGCACCTGTACCAAATTTGCTTTACCCTTTCTTCTGTTAGAAGAACTACATGAACTGCTGTAATTTGCCCCATGTTTCTTGGGAAACTTTTGCTGCATCTTCTCTTATGCCCTCC
The DNA here is from genome assembly GCF_004010195.1 of Chiloscyllium plagiosum. NCBI lineage: Eukaryota > Metazoa > Chordata > Chondrichthyes > Orectolobiformes > Hemiscylliidae > Chiloscyllium > Chiloscyllium plagiosum. The sequence continues at coordinate 96,784,485 of NC_057713.1, forward strand.
CACCTTTCCTACAATGTGGTGTCTGAAATTGCATGCTGTGTTCCAGCTGAGGTTGGGTAACTGCCTTTTAAACAGGTTTAGCGTAACCTCCTTGCATTTGTACTCTGTGCCCCAATTGATAAAGCTCAGGATCCCATTGTAATTTTCGTATCCTGTTTATAAAGATGTTTGACTTAAAGTAGTTTTCATTTTTTCGTTTTTTTTTTAGTTATTGTGGAAATAGTCCTGGTATTGTCCATCACTCATAATAACTAGTTTCCTATCTTTTGGCATCATCCTGATAAGTCTGTACAGTTTTCTTTGTGGCTTACATGTTATTTGTAATTACATGCCTAAAACTGCACAATAGTGATGTAAACATTGACCATTAAATAGGCATAATAAAATTTATGTATAAAACCCATGTTCAGCCTTATTTATCTATGCCAAGCTCCCTATCTTTGTATCATAGCAAATTGTTGCGTTTTCTGTGTTCAGATTCAAATCATAAATATTTTTAGAATAGAAGTTGATCCACAACTGGACCTTGAGCATTATCACTACTAAATTTTCTCTAATCCAAGCATTTGCATTGTCCATTGCAGTTCTTTTCAGACAGTCCTTTCTGTCGTATCTTCTTGAAGTTTGATCTGGTAACTTCTTTTTTTAAAGGCCTATCTTATGCGTCCTTCAATTATTTTCTTTGATGAAGTAGATGGCTTGGCCCCTGTTCGTTCCAGCAGGCAAGATCAGATACACAGGTAAGGATGCTAAGGATTGGTCCTTTCAACCGGTTTGTAAATCATCAGCACCATTGTTAGTATGGTAATCCGATTCCTTCGTAATGTTATGCATCATGAAACCTATTTTGTTATTTAATGTCTTTTGACTGAACTGGAGTGGAATTGCTGAAACTGTGTATATCTTTGCTATAGAAATCTTATTGGGTTTGACAGAGTTGATGTTGTGAGGTTTTTCCACCACCTGGAGAGTCTGATTCCAAGGGTTGTAATCGTAGAATTAGGGGTTGGCCATTTAGAACTGAGGAGAGGAAAGGTTTTCATTCAAAGGTTTGAATGTATTAGAAATTCTCCATCCTGTGAGCTGTGTGTGCTTACTCGTCAAGTACATTCAAAACTGACTCCTAGATTTTCATGCACTAAGGGAGTTGAATAAGAGAAGTGGAAAAATACAATTCACTGATCACTTATGGTCATCTTGATTGGAGGGGCTTACTTGAGGGATTGTTATTCACATTAATTTGATTGGTATTATTTGTACTTTTCAAAGAAAAATTAACTTGGATGGGCCGAAGTGTTGTCATTTAAGTTTATTTTTTAGATTTTGATGTTTATTTTCCCATTTTGTCCACTCCTTATTTCACTAAACTTAGCTTGCTTTGTTCTTTCCTCTGGTCTGAAGCATGACCTCCGTATTCATTAAGAAACTAATATGGGGTATGAAGGGGCATTTGATCATAAATTTGTGAATTTTTTTCACATGATTACTGGATGCATTTTCTTTTTTTTTGGTGCTTTCAACAGAATACCAAAATTTCTACATTTTTCTGAATGTAGTTTTTATTTAATAAATCCAAAAACTTTATTCCCTTGCTACATGATTTTGCACTAAAATCTCAGTTTGAACTATTTCTTACATTTCTACTGTAATGTAATTTTAATGTTCATTTTTCTTCAGTTCTATAGTTTCAACCTTGTTAGCACTGATGGATGGATTGGATGGCAGAGGTGAAGTTGTGGTAATAGGGGCAACAAATAGACTGGATTCAATTGATCCTGCTTTAAGACGTCCTGGACGATTTGACAGAGAATTTCTTTTTGGCCTCCCTGACAAAAATGTACGTGCACAACTTGTTCTATTTGCAATTTTTTATGACTAATGGATTAGATTAATTTTAAAGTTAATAATTTTGCTTACTAAAATTTGAAGATTGTAGTTGGCCTCATGTAACTTTTGTTACTGTTGTAAGTTTGTTTCATTTTATTGGCGTTCCTCAAATGTAACTGGGCAACAATGAACAAGAAACATATCCCAGTCCTGTTATGAATGCTAAGTTTTGATTATGGTGGTGTTCCAGTAGATAACTCTGGTTATCAGTAGAAAATCTTTACTTAACGTTTGCAGCTAAATTCTGCTCAAGATAGCCTGATGTTCAGAGCATGCTTAAGATACAGGAGCTTTGTGGCTTTTTACAAATGGATTCATAGGACACTTGATTGTGGATGAGAGATTACAATGGCTAGAAAGTGTGAATTCTGTTTTGCCTGGATTACATGTACATTTATTGATTTACTGGTGTTGGCACTGTTCACTTGATCTTCTGACATGGATTTTAGCATTTTAACATTTCGGCTCATGCAAAGCAATTCATGGTCTGTTCTGCTATAGTGTGTTTCTTCAACACTAATTGGGTATAACACAGTTGAAGAATTTGGACCATTATTTGTAGAACACAAACTTTCTTTAGCTTTATGGGTTGTAACTTGATTACCGTCCTATTAGTTTAAATGGTGCTGCTATTACATGGTTTTTTTATAACATGGGATTGCATGGGAGTGGAACTATCGCGTTATGTCAGAACAGACTGTTTGTTTTCAGTTCCTTGTGAATCTAATAAAACGTTATTTGTACAGATGTGAAATCAGTTTTCATTAGAAACAGAATTTTCTGTTTTATTAATCCATCAATTTTTTAATGAAATTATTCTGTTTTTCTCTTCAATTTGATCCATAGGCTCGTAAAGAGATACTGAAGATTCATACCAGGGACTGGAATCCAAAGCCATCTGATGCATTTCTCCAAGAACTAGCTGAAAAGTGTGTAGGTGAGTAATAAACTGGCTATGTACTTGAGGCGCACTTATCCACACTTGAATGTTTGTGTACTTGGCTGAAATTTGCCTAATGAACAGTACTGCTTCATTTGTGAGCAATGTTATGGAGTGTTTCGTCTCGTATATCTATGTAATCTCACACTATCAGTCCTGCAGGTGTCAACTCAAATCTATTTTGTTCATAGGTTATTGTGGTGCTGATATTAAATCTGTATGTGCTGAAGCAGCACTCTGTGCCTTGCGTCGTCGTTATCCACAGATCTATGTCATCAATGAGAAATTGCAACTAGATGTATCTACTATCAACATAAAAGCGCAAGATTTTGTAGTGGCCATGCAAAAAATAGTGCCTGCTTCTCAGCGGATGGTGGCTTCGCCTGGACAAGCGCTATCATTTGTTATCAGGCCACTCCTAGAAAACACCTGCAGTCGAATTCTAGCAACTTTGAAAAAGATTTTTCCACATGCAGAGGAAGATTTTAAAAATGGCAGGATCGGTGAGAATTGCACACCCAGATCATTTGGCCCACATGTTATCACAGGTGGTCTTCTCATTATTGGTAGGACTAAGATGCAGAGTTCGAGTGAAATGACAGCATGTTAACTCCATGTCCAAACATAAAGTGAAGCAAAGATTAAAAACACATTATCACAGCAGCAAACTTGCATCCTGCAGCAGCATTTATATTTCACCAACTGGCTTCTTCCTATTTTAATATTTGTATGGTTTGAAAGAGTTTGATTTATGCCTCTCTCGACACAAACATTGCAATGCAAAGAGTTAGGCAGATTAACAATATAAATGCAAATATGTCTGAATTAAGACTTCTCTTGGTGTCAGGATCACTGTAAACAGACAAGCATAATGATAAAGTTGTATGTAGGAAAAGAGAACACTGTTTTTACACTGTAGTCCACCCACTCTCCCTTAACCCACAGAAGCTACAAGCTTTCACCACCAGTTATCCAGTCTTCTTTGAATACTGATGGGATTTCCTTTTGCCACTCTGTTCTAGTTGTTGTGCTTATGCTATTGAACAACTAACCCAGAGAACCCAACTCCATTTCCTCTATGAAAGACCTGAAAAAAATGCACATACTGTAAATCGGAGACAAAAAGACAAATTGCTGGAAAAGCTCAGCAGATCTGGCAGCCTCTGTGGAGAGAAATCGGAATAAACATTTTTGACTTGAGTGAACTTTCCTTGGAACTGTTCTGAGGAAGCTTTAATTCTGATTTCCCTCCACTGCTGCCAGGCCTACTCGGCTTTTCCAGGAATTTATATCTTTGTCTCAATTTCTTCTACAGCTGTTTAAGAATTTGAATCCCGAAAGTCAAAACTTGAGAATAAAAAAAATGTATTGATGCAAGTAATTGTAAAACCATCAAATTGTCCTAAAAACACTGCTAATTAACTGCCATTAGCCAGCCAGCATAACTGTTGGCCCACACAAAGATCTTGGATCTCCTTCATGGCTGAACAAGACACTCAGTGTTAGAGTTGACTTGAAAAAGGCATTAAAATGCCTAGTTCCAAAGCTCTGGATATCTCTGTCTCTCTCTCTCTCTCTCTCTCTCTCGCTCGCTCGCTCGCTCACTTGCGCTCTCTTTCTCTCTCTCTCTCTCGCTCACTCACTCGGGAGTGCTGTGGAATCTATGATCTATTAACGATGCAGCATGTATGTGTGGTGTTATTACTATAAAATAGAGAGGATCTGTGTCTGCAGGGGATATGTTATAAAATGTGTTTATTTTCAGCTGGTAGATTGATTGATGACTGTATTATGATTTGGGCTTGAGGGATACACAGGAGAAAATGTATTTGTTCGAATCAATAACACATCACTGATGTGATTTCTCCTTTCAACAGATGGATTAAATGATATACTAAATGATGGCATTTACAGTGATGATGAAGGTCCATCTGTTTTTGAAAATGGCCGACTTCAGAAATCACCTAACAAGCAGGGCCATAATGGGTATTTCCTCTGTTACAACAGGTATATTGTAACATTATTTACCTTCTGTAGCCTATCTTTACTTACCCATAAGAAATGAATATAATGTGTGGATTTTTGTCCTCAACTTTTCTGGCTATAACCACTTTAGAGCATTGATAGGGGCAAAACAAATGGGCTTTAGAGTTGTAGACATTTTTTTTCCAGGAGTTGACTCAAAACTTGTGCAAGCATAGAACTAGGAACAGAACACCCCTTCACACCCAGATCTCGATTTTGAGACTTGGTGAAAAAGTGAGAGATCTGAATTTAGGTTTAAGATAATGAAGGTAAATATATCCAATAGTTCTAGAATGTTTTGTGCTTAACCTTTAAGTGATCCAGTAAGTGTTCTCTGCCAGAAGACACATCCTCTGGGACCTTCCCTGACTCAAGTATTGCTGAATGTTCACTACCAATGCCTCCTCAATCTCCTCAGTTATCTCCTTCAGAACACTGGGGTGTAGTCCATCTGATTTGGGTAATTTACACAGCTTTAGACCTTGCAGCTTTCCCAGCACGACCTCCTTAGTGACGGTCACTATACTTACCTCTGCCCTTGACTCTCTTTAAGTTCTGGCATGATTCTGGTGTCTTTTGCTGTGAAGATTGACGCCATTTCTTTGTCCCCTATTTCTGTTTCTCCAGCCTCATTTGGACTGCTGTAAAATGTCTACCCTTGCTTCTCTCTTACCTTTTTTAATGTATCTACAAAAACTTCTGCAATCTTCTTTGACTTTGATCGTTAACTCACCCCAAATTTCATCTTCTTCTGTCTTTGTCTTCTGGTTTTTGAAAGCTTCCTAATCTGACACAGATTGAATGAACTGTGTTCAAGCAAACTGACTGTAAAAAGCAGCAAACTATTCTAACTTGATATTCCAGTTGGCTCACAGTCTTGCTTGTTTGTGCATCACACATGCACATGTAAATACTTCATAAATGTTATGGGGGTTTCTGCCTCTAGCTCCCTTACAGGCAGTGAGTTGCAATTTCCCACCATCCCCTGGCCTGTGTCCACCAGTAGTGTTCCAGAAGGATTGATACTGGGTCCACTTTTGTTTGTCATTGATATAAATGATTGGGATAAGAATTTAGAAGGCATGGTTAGTAAGTTTGAGGGTGACATAAAAAGATGGTGGTACACAAAAGTGATGATGAAGACGATTATCTAACACTACAAAGATCAATTGGGTCACTGGGCTGAGGAGTGGCAGATAGTGTGTAACTTGGATAAATGCAAGGTATTGCATTTTGGTAAAACGAATGTTATGAAGATATGGGTGTACTGTACCTTTTTAAGAAAGTTAAAAGCTAGCAGATCCATCTGACAGCACCAAGTGTTCTCAACAAGATACAATGTAGCATATGGTCCAGCAGGTATGTAGCTGGTTGCCTGGAGAAAAAAGATTTGAACTAGGCCCATCAGTTTAAATTATACCCCAAAAAATACCAAATTCCAATCCAGTTTGAATTTGGTATATTGACAATTTTTAAAACCAATGACAGAATCCGATGCTTTGGGGGTATAAGACCAGGGAAAACTGAACAGTTGGGAGGAGAACTGTCATGCCACCAGCAAGTAGAGACTACCTGCAAAATAGCTCTCGTAGACGTACCTTTATCCATCCATGATCTGTGAAGCATAATCCCTAAGAAGAAAAAAAGACACAGGAAGATCCAAATAGGAGAATTGATAGCTGGCTGGTTTTGGAAACTTGGACTTTTGGGAAATCTTAATGGTGGGGGGCGTGTTTATCGGATTAGTAATGGATAAGGGAAGCTAAAAGAAAGGTTAAAGGAAGGAGTTGTAAATAGCTGTTAATTATTCTCTGTTATACTTTGATAAATTTGTTAATTTTTACTTTAAATAGTTCTTGGCCTCTCGAATCTTCATAGATTACTGCATGGGATAAATCTTTTCTGTGTTGCTGGTTTAAATTAAGCTGGAGGGTTTACACCGTGTCATATTACAGTTTGGGGGCTTGTCGCTGGGATTTAAACAGCTGGGGGTCTTTTGTCCACAATTTGAAGAGTTTGGGTCTTGGATTTGGGATTTGAATTGGTTTAGACAGATTTGAATCGTTTTGAGGGTACGAAAAGTCCTTGCAGATTTAAATACTTGCAGTTTAGTCCTAGATCTTTGAATAAAACGTAGGTGAGACTATTTGTTTAATTTTGGTGACATCAACATTTGTTTAACCAAGGACAAAAGTAAAGCTGAAATTGTGAGGGAGTTATTCAAACACTTAGGTGTGTCAGAGAAACAGACAAGTGCAGTAGAGGTAGAAAAACTTAAATTACAGTTGAGTAAAATTTAGAAGATAACGACAGGGAGAAAAAAAGAGAGAGAAAAAAGAGAGAAAGGCTCTTAGCTGAGCAAAACGAGCGAGAATTTGAACTTGATAAGTTGCGACTTAATCAGCAAAGTCAAGTTAACAAGATGGAGATTAAAAGAGAAGGTAGTGATGTATGCAAATATGTCAAAACTCTGCCACATTTTGATGAGAAAGATGCTGAAGCCTCCTTTATTTCATTTGAAAAATTGACTAGGCAGCTGGAGTGGTCCGAGGCTTTATGGGAAATGCTAGTTCGGGCTAAACTGGGAGGCAGAGCTAGTGAAGGATTTGCCCCACTTTCAGATGAGGTGTCAAGAGATTATGAAGAGGTTAAACAGGTTATTTTAAGTGCTTATGAATTGGTACCTGAAGCATGTAGCCAGCAGTTCAGAAACAAAGGAACCAGGTCAGACTTCTGTTGAATTTGAAAGAATTAAACGTCATTTGGATGCGTGCTTTGAAAACTGATAAGACCTTTCAGGCTCTGAGATTATTCTGTTAGAGGAGTTTAAAAATTCACTTCCAGCGATGGTAAGAATTCGAGTGGCGGAACAGAAAGTTCAGGAAGTGAGAAGGGCAGCAGATGAGTATATGTTGGTGCATAAGACCAGATTCCAGCCAGAATTTCGTCCAGTGAGGGATAGAAGTTGGGAGAAGGGGAGGTCCTACACTACGAAACCAAGAGTAGAGAGGATTCGGAGATGCCAGTGTTGGACTGGGGTGTACAAAGTTTAAAAAATCACACAACACCAGGTTATAGTCCAACAGGTTTAATTGGAAGCACACTAGCTTTCGGAGCGATGAAGGAGTGTCGCTCCGAAAGCTAGTGCGCTTCCAATTAAACCCGTTGGACTATAACCTGGTGTTGTGTGATTTTTAACAGGGGTAGAGAGCACTGATAAGAATTACCACAGGAGCCAATAGAGGAAGTGAAAAGCCTCAGGTATTTTCACTGTAATGGAGTGGGACATGGAAAATTACAATGCTGGTGGTTTCACAAGGGCACTGGGAAAAGGTGGTTTCATTGCCAGAAGGTGGGACACACAGACACATTGCTGGTCTTTGGGAAAAGATGTGATAAAAGAAGCTAAGCCAGTAAAGATAGAAAAGGAGACCCCAAGAAGAGCTGAGGAGCTGCAGGAGAGTGCACAGCCTAGGCAGGGGCTGGGTATGGAGTTAGTACCTGATCTCTATCCATAGAGGCAAATTCTTTCTAAAGTTTACTCCAAACAAAAAGGGGAAGGAGGACAAGAAGTTATAATTTTGAGCGATACAAGGTCTAATTAGTCGCTGACAGTAAGGGGTGAGCTAACATGCACTCTTTCTAATCTATTACCTGAGAGTGTGGTAAATTATGGGATAGATGGACAGAAATTTAATGTTGCCCTATGTAAGTGGCAACTCAAGACTGCGGAAGTTACAGTGGGAGTGATTGGAATTCAGTTTGTTCTTGGGAATGATTTGGCAGGATCCAAAGTGGGAGTGACACCCCTTGTTGAGAAGACCAAGAAACCGAGGAGTTAAAATAAAACTATTCTGTATTTTCCCAGACTGTGTGGTAACCAGGTGCCACTATCATAAGTCACAGCACGAAGTGAAAAGTAAAGGGAAAGGTGAAGGAAGTGAGGTTCAGTTAGAGGACACCTTGTTTGACGTAATAGTGCAGGTAAAACCTGAACAGGCAAGGGTCAGACAGAAGTGTTTAGTCCTGAAAGGCTAAGAGAATTGCAACAACATGACAAGACAATATAAGATATATGTGTGGATGTGTATTCCAAAAAGGAGGCAGAGTGTATTCTGGAGAGTTATTATCTGAAAGATAGAATCCTAAGGCGGAAATAGAGACCGCGGCAGGTTAATGCAGAGGAGAAGTGGGCCAAAGTGCACCAGATTGTGTTGCCGCTAGCATACAGACAGGAAGTGTTACGGGTAGCTGTAGGAGGTCACTGAGGGGTACGAAAGACTTAAGCTAAGGTACAAAAACATTTTTATTGGCCTGGAATGCACAAGGATGTGGTTAACTTTTGCCATAAGTGTCACACATACCAAATGGTAGGTAAGCCACAGGCGGTAATACAACCAGCACCTTTGTTGCCAATTCCCGCATTTGAAAAACATTCCATGCAGGTTATAAATGATTGTATAGGTCCCCTCCCGAAAACTAAAAGTGGGAACCAGTACTTGTTAACCATAATGGATGTGTCTACCAGATTTCTGGAGGCAATTCCATGACGGAGTATCAAGGCAAAAAAGGTGGGAGAGGAGTTAGTAGCTCTCTTCACGCGGTATGGGCTACCAAGAGAGATAAAGTCGGACCAAGGGTCAATATTTACTGCTAGGTTGTTTAAGGTTATGGATAGCTTAGGTACACAGCAATTTGAATCCAGTGTGTATTATCCTGAATCCCAGGGAGCTTTCGAAAGGTGGCATCAGACCTTGAAGACCATGTTGAGAACATACTGTCAGGAATGTTTGGGATAAAGATATCCTATTTGTATTGTTTGCCATTAGGGATGTCCCAAACAAATCTACTCCATTCGTTCCCTTTGAGTTAATATTTGGGCACGAAGTGAGAGGTCTTATGAAATTAAAGAAAAGTTGCCAGGACCAAAGTCTGAGATCTCAGTTAGATTATGTATCAGAGGTGAGGGAGAGACTAAATCGAGTCGGTGAGTTAGCTAAACAGCACCTAAAGAAGGCACAGTATTGAATGAAGCAGGTGGCAGAATAAAGCTCTGAGACGCTGACATTTCCTTGAGGGGATAACTTATTAGTACTGTCACCAGTGGTGGGAGATCCCTTCAAAGCCAGATTTATTGATTGAGAAAAGTTGAGTCAGGTGAACTATCTAGTAAAAATGCCAGATAGGGGGAAAAAAGGTATTGAGTATGTCTTGTGAACATGCTGAACGTCTTACATTAGAGAGAAAGATCTAAAGAAACAGGTGTTAGTTACTACCCCACAGAGTGAGGAATCAAATCCAGATGATGTGGATTTTGATGTGCCTCAAAATAGATTAAAAAATGAAGTCCTTGAGTGGGATGGGTTAGCAAGTTATCTGTCTCAGGAGCATAGAATGCAGTTGAGAGATTTGTTACTGCAGTATAAAGACATATGTAAGAATTCGATGGGGAGGACTAATGCTATTGTATATGAAGTAGACGCAGGAAATACTGCTCCGATAAAACAACACCCCTATCAGCTTAATCCTTTCAAAGTCAGACAGGTCCAGATGGAGATGGAGGCCGTGCTCGACGAGGACATCATCAAACCAAGCCAGAGCGAGTGGACATCATCAAACCAAGCCAATCGTCTTAGTTCCCAAACTGGATGGGACTGAACGATTCTGCGTGGATTATCGGAAGGTCAACGCCATTACAAAATCGGATTCTTATCCAATTTCTAGATTGGAGGACTGTATCAAGAAAGTCTGAAAGCCAGTTATGTCACCAAGTTGGACTTAATGCATGGTTACTGCCGGGTACCTTTATCAGAGACGGTGAAACAAATTTCTACATTTGTAACCGCAAATGGGCTATATCAGTTTAAAGTGATGCCCTTTTGGAATGAAGAACTCATCCGCCACATTCCAAACACTCATGAACAGAGTTGTGGCTGGATTAACAAACTATACAGTCTATTTGGGTGACGTAGTGATCTTCATTAAGTCCTGGAAAGTCACATGGTACAGTTAGCAGAGTTCTTTGAATGACTAATTGAAGCAAATCTGGTGATAAGCTTAAATAAAACTGAATTTATGAAAGCAGAGGTGATGTTCTTAGGACATAACATCGGTCATGTCAGTAGACCCTGTGGAAAGCAAAGGCTATCGAGGAATTTCCACGATCAACCTTGAAGAAAGAGGTGCTTCGATTCTTGGGATTCATCGGATTCTGTTGGAGGTTTGTTCCAAACTTCTTCAGTGTACTGACACCATTAACCGATTTTTGCTGAATAAGAACACAAAGTTATGGTGTACAGAACAATGCCAGGAGGCATTCGATCATTTGAAATCAGTATTAACCACCAAAAGCAGTTTTAGCTACACCAGATTTTTCAAAACCTTTCGAAGTCGCCATCGATGCTAGTGACATTGGAGTTGGAGCTGTACTCTTGGAAGATGAGGCTGGGATGGAACTGCCAGTTGGTTACTTTTCAAAGATCATCAACGTCCACCAGAGGAAATATTCCATGATCGAGAAAGAACTATGAGTTTGGTACTGGCCTTACAACATTTTAATGTTTGTCACGAGCAATGTGTCACACGGTTGTGTACATGGATCACAATCCGCTTAAAGTCTTAGATAGCTTTAAAGACAAGAATGAGACTATTTCATTGAAATCTTATGTTACAGACTTTTAATTTCAAAATCATACATGTTGCGGGTCGTAAGAATGTAATCGCATATAAGTTATCGCAGATTTAACTGAGTTCAGATGAGATTTGTATTTATTTAATAATTATATGGAAAGAAGTTAAGGTGAATTTGTATTAAATTTATCTATGTTAGGATAATGTGTTTAATAAAATAGAATATATAATGAAGCCATCTTTTCATTATGATGGTTCATTTTTTCTTAAAGGGAGACGTGTTATGAAGATGTGGATGTACTATATCTTTAAGAAAGTTAAAAGGGAGCAGAATTACCTGACAACACCAAGTGTTTTCATCATGATGTAGCATGTGGTACAACAGTTAGTGTAGCTGGTTGCCTAGAGACAAAAACAGATTCGAATTAGGCCAATCAGTTTAAATTATACCCCAAACAATACCAAATTCCAGTCAAGTTTGAATTTGGGACATTGACAATGTTAAAAACCAATGACACAATCTGATGCTTTGCGGGTATACTACTGTGGGAAATTGAACAGTTGGAAGAACTGCCAAGTCAGCAGCATATAGAGACTGCCCTAAAAATAGCTGTCTTAAAGGTACCTTTATCAATCCATGACCTGTGAAGCCTAATCCCTAAGAAGAAGAAAGGAAGACACAGGAAGATCCAAATAGAAGATTCGACAGCTGGCTTGTTTTGAAAACTTGAAATTTTGGGAAATCTTAATCGGGGGTATTTAATTGGACTAGTATTATAGAAGGGAAGATAAAAGGTAGGTTAGAGGAAGGAGTTGTTAATAGTTGTTAGTTAATTATTCTCAGTTATATTTCAAGAAATAAAGTTGTTAATTTTTACTTGAAATCGTTTTTGGCCTCTTGAATTTTCACAGATTACTGCAAGGGATAAATCTTTTCTGTGTGGCTGGTTTAACTTTAGGCAGGAGGATTTACTCTGTGTCGTAACACAAACAATGGCAGGACTGTGCAATTAATGTTAGGGCTTCGGGTAGTTTTGTTGAACAAGGGTTAGGTATATAATTCTTTTGAAATTTGTGGCACAGCTAGATAGGGTGGTTAAGGTGTTTCGCACACTTTTCTTCTCTACTCAGGCCTTCTGAGTATAGGAGTTGGAATGTTTATGTTAAGGTTGTACAAGACGTTGGTGAGGCCTTTTCTGGAGTACTTTCTGCAGTTTTGGGTTGCCCAGTTATATGAAAGATATTATTAAGCTTGAGAGAGTTCAGAAAAGCTTTACGAAGATGCTGCTGGGACTGGAGGGTTTGAGTTAGAACGAAGAGGCTGATGGGTTGGGACTTCATTCACTGGGGTATATGAGGTTCTGGTATGAGCTTGAGGTTTACAAAATCATGAAGACAATGGATCAGGTGAATAACGAAGGTCTTTTCCCTAAGCAGGGGGATTTTAAGACAAGGAGCATATTTTTAAGGTGAGGAGAAAATTTAAAAAGGATATGAGGGGCAACTTTTTTTTCCACAGTGGTTTGTGTGTGGAATGAACTTTCAGAGGAACTGTTGTATGCAGGTACAGTTAGTGTTTAAAAGACATTTGGATAAGTACATGATTAGCGAGGATATGGGCCAAATGCAGACAGGTGGGACTAGTTTAGTTTGCAAACATGTTTGTCGTGGACTAGTTGGACTACATCATTGGACTACAAATTTCCTTGATGTATGACTCTGTCCATGGCTCATTACCTATGAGCCTTCATCCTGAGTTGTTTGAGTCATACAGCACAGCACCAGGCATCCTAATTCGACCTAATCCTGTTTGGCTCATATCCCTCTGAAACCTTCTCATTCATATACCATCAAGATGCCTTTTAAATGTTGTTCTTCCAGCAGCTTCTTTCATACACATACCACCCACTGCATGCAAAAGTTACTCCTAATGTCCTTTTTGAATCTTTTCTCTCTAACAAACCTATGCCCTCTAGTTTTGGACATTCCCCGCTCTAGGAAAAAGATTTTGGCTATTTACCCTAACCATGCCTCTCAGGAGGTTTATAAACCTCCTATAAAGTCACCCCTCAACTTCCAATGCTGCGGGGACAATAGGCATAGCCTATTCAGCCTCTCCCTATAGCTCAAGCCCTCCACCCTGGTAGCATCCTTATAAATCTTTACTGAACCCTTTCAAGTTTCTCCTATAGCAGGGAGACCAGAATTGAACGCAATATTCCAAACGTGGCCTAACAAATGTCCTGTACAGTCACAATGTCTCGACCCTTATTCTCAATGAAGGCAAGCGTCCCAAACAATACCACCCTCTCTATTTGCAGTTTCATTTTCAAGGAGCTGTATACCTGTACCCCTAGGATTCTTTGTTCAGCAACACTCCCCAGGCCCTCCCACTAACTCAATAACTCCTGCCCTGGTTTGCCATACCAAAATGGCAACCTCTTGCATTTATCTAAATTAAACTCCATGTGCCATTGCTTGACCCATTAGCCTATCTGATCATGGTCCTGTTGTACTCTGAGATAATTTTCTTTGAGTTCACTACACTAATTTTTTTTGTCATCTCCAAACTTATTAACCAACCCTCCTACATTCACATCCAAAACATTTATACATATTTTCTTGGCAGTTTTTTACTTCTTGTCAGTGGTTGTTTGCTATTGCCATTCTCTGTTAAGAGTAGGGCAAACAGGCAGGTCCTAAGTCCACCTCGGCTCCAAAAGGTATTGTGCTATTGGCCTTATTTTTAACCCCATGCTAGCCAGCCAACCAACCTTTTTTTTTAAAGAAATATGTTGTCAAAATTTAAATAATTTACTTGGCATTTCATTTTATTATTTACTGAATTTTATTAATCTGACCCTCTTTTTTTGTTAATATTTAATCATCTGTGAACATTTGATTTGGTATAATTTGTATGTCCACTTTAACCATTCCAATGTGGTACTTTGTTTTTGGAGTTCATGTCTTTCCGCTGTGATATTCGACCAAGGCTTTGTCTGTCTGCTCAGAAATATCTTTACTCAAGATAGAGTTGGAAATCTTTCTTGGCACTTTTGGGCAGCGTTTATCTGAACCCTGCCAAAAACAGATTAACGAAGCACTTTTCTCATTGCTGTTTATTGCACCTTACTGTGTGCAAACTGCCGACCCTGTTTCCCAACAAAAAGAGGACTATATTTCAACACTAATTCATTTACTGTCAAGTGCTTTGCAATTTCTTGGAGGCAAGGGTTGAAGATATGATTAAATATTAACAAAAAAAGAGGGTCAGATTAATAAAATTCAGTAAATAATAAATCTGATTTAGCCGCTGTGATTGCTTTTGTTGTTGAATAGTTGGATTTTTGTTTCTTTGTGGTAGAATAAGTAGGTAGATCAAAATCAAGATGTGAATGAAAGCCCTTTATCCTTTCTGGTTCTTTGATTATTAAACTAACCTGAATTTCTTTTTAGCAGAACATGGAAGAATGCTATGCACTTGTTTGTTGCTCTTGGTGTCACATAGAGAACCAAACTTTCACATTAAGTTCACTGATTCTGTTGAGAGTGATGGCTAGAGCTATCTTCGCAAGTTCTCGTGCAATCTCTACACAAAAATGGTTGTTCACAGCTGAAAATTTTATGCAGTTCAAAAATGTCTGTTACCTCAAACTGTTGACTCATGTTTCCATATTAGGTATTAGGCTAGCCTAGGTCTGGAGTACAGAAATTAACTTTTAAGTGTCTCAGTCATTAACTTGAATGGTTGCCATTTTTTCAAGTTTTAGTGAGATAGAAATAGCTATTTACTTCTCCAGAGAAGCCATTGTTAATGAGTTTATTTACTCTTAGAAATGTTTATTTAAATTTCAAAAGGTTTCTTGTGGGTCTTGAGAAAGAATAGTCTGGTTCCAATCACCAAAAAATGTCATGTGGCTTCTGGTAGCCATTTTGTAAGATTCCTTGTAACCAATTTAAAGACCGTTTAGCTTTATCATGCAAAACTATGCAATATTTTAAAGTTTCAGTTGAGCAGTAAACATGATCTTTTTTTCAGTATTTAAATTTTTTTATTAGGTGTGCCTATCACCAACCAACCTCCTACAGACCGAGGCTATTGCTGTCTGGAAAACCAGGTTCAGGTCAGAGTTCACATCTTGCCCCTGCACTCCTTCACAATTTGGAGAAATACACTGTGCATCGGCTAGACCTTCCAGTATTGTATGGCGTCAGTGCCACATCACCTGAGGAAACCTGCGCAATGGTAAGATTCTGTATGGTTGAAATAATCTGAATACACATTTTTAGTGGGAATTTTGTTTCTTGCTTACCATGGAAAAATAAAATTATCAAACAAATTAGACATTTCAGGTTATTGCATGCTTCTCGTAAAGTGGCTATAAACTGTTCAATTGAATTATTTTATGAACTAAATTCAGTCTTTGTAGAATGAATTCATAAAGTCACAATTATGAAATCGTTCATCTTGTAAAATTGTTTTTTTTTGTCCTCTCTGGGTGTCTTATCCTTTTCTTTAGATCATTGAAGATGATACTTATCATCCAAAATAAACGCTGCTTGGAACTTTTTGTTTTCAAAGTTACTATTACAAATTGTTTGTGTCTCCAAATGACACAAAATGTGTTCTTCATAAGCCTGCCACACACTTTGTTGTGTAACTTAGTGTGAAAATATCCAATCATAGTAATATTTTCCCAATTTGACAAACCTGTACAAATTGAATGAAGTAAATATCTTCTAAGGTTAGTGCCTTCATTCTGATCAAAATTGAAGGTTTTTTCAAGAAGTTTTCATTTTTAAATCTCCGCACCAGCAAGACTTAAACCTTTGTTGAGTTTTTCTTTGTCGACCAGGACAGGGAAGGGAGTTGGTAGAGGAATTTGTACTAAGCTAGCAGAATAACTTCAAAAAGTTTTGAAAATGAATGTTTCATTTATATTTCTTATGTTCAGAAATTTTTATAAATGCTCATGATTCCTGTGGAAGGTGAACGTCTGAAGCTGTGTTGTAGAAGAATATGTGACCCGCATTTGCAGGTGCAGATCGTTAATCAAGATTTTTCTCTCCATTCTAGCCAGTCGCTTTGATCTTTATTCAGAACAGTAGCTACGTTTTGACCAGCCTCTGTATGTTATTGACTGAACAGGTGTAGCATTTGACAAAAAACATATTCAATGCAGTATGAATGCTAACATCTTTATCTTCAACTAATGTGCCTTGTCAAGATTTTTTGATTTCTCTCTGGCATTTCAGTAAAGGCTAAAGAAATAATGTATTTTTAAGTATGTATTACATGGCACACCTTTTTCAGTACAGAAATTGCAGGAGTTCTGCAATACTTGCAACACTTATCTAGCATTCTGTGCAAGTTATGTCTGGCTGAGCAGATTAGGATGGTCTTACTCCTATAATTTAATGTAGCAGATAAGTTGAACAGGAGGGCCCAAGAGTTAGTCCATTGCTTCCTTCACTGTCAAGTAGTGATTCCCTGTCACTCTATTGGAAAATTATCAGATTAGTTTTACTAAAGTGGCATCTGGTCCTGTCAGTTACATAGGTAAAGAAGAAAGGTTCAATACGCTCTGAAAGAATCTAAATATGATGCTGCTGGAGGAAAATGTAGGTATTGCTCATTGGAGATAGCCTATTTTTTTTGTTGTGTGTGTGTCCTCCTTTATTGCAGAAACTCAAGTGCATTTCTAGATTTGAAGAGATTGTATGGTGTGTTGTCCTTGTACGTAAATTTATTTTATAGTATTACCTCAATTCTGTTAGCTATTTAGAGAAGCTCGAAGAACAGTCCCAAGTATCCTGTATATTCCGCATGTTGATCATTGGTGGGAATCAGTTGGAGACACCATGAGAGCCACGTTCATTACATTACTTCAGGACATTCCCACATTTACGCCCATCTTGCTACTGGCAACATGTGATGTCCCGCACAGTGAACTGGCAGAAGACGTGAGTTCTTATATATTACTGTGTTTTTTAAATCATGAACAACTTTTATTTATCTGATATAGTTTATGATCTATATCTTGGTTAATTTAGCTTTAATCAGGTCGATATTTTTTGAGAAAGTTAGTTTTATCTTCATGGATGATCAATGAATAGTATTCTAGCTATTCTAACATATTCATCTAGGGTTTATTGAGAGTGGTTTTAGTTTTGCTTTCCTTTGTTTCATGATATCACTAAGTACTTTCACCACAATACTTGATTTGTACTTTATCCAGTTTCATAACCTGACTATTGCAAGGAAGTAAATTTTTCAACAGCATTTTGATTAGGTCCAGTAAATTCATGTTATGTAAAGACAGTAATGAGTGTGGAAAGAAGGATGTGACTAAATTGTTGCACTTAGGTTAACGAATATTGGTCTGATGGATCAACTGTACTCAGATCCTCAAGTCTGTTTGATTGGGCATGATTAGAGTTTGAGATGTAATATTTCATCTCTTAAATAACCCTTTTGTCTTTTCAGGTAAAAAAGATATTTGTCTGTCATTACGGAGAAGTTTTTGATGTTGGGCTTCCAAGACGTGAAGAACGAAAGAAGTTCTTTGAAGAGCTGATATTGAAACAGGCTGCAAAAGCACCACCCTCCAAACAAAAGGCTGGTAAGTCAGAGTTGTGTTGCTGAAAGGAGTAATTAGACTAACTTGTACACACATGATTGAGGTACTTAGTAAAATAAGAATATATTTCAGATACTGTTTCTCAACATTTTTTTTATTTGGCGCTTTCTAAGCTTGAAAATTCAAAGTACTGAGTTTATAACCTGAAGTACAATTTAAAAATGTTTCCTAGTTGTTTTGTTCTACTTAATATTAAATAAATATTCACTTTGTATAATTGATCATGCTATTAGATCAATTTGAAGTCACTTTTGTTTTAGTCCTTCAGGCTTTGGAGGTCCTTCCACTAGCACCGCCATCAGAACCACGACGCCTCTCCAAGGAAGAGGTGAAACGACTAGAAGAGGAGGAAGAAGGCACTCTACGGGAGCTGAGGCTTTTCCTCCGGGATGTGACTCATAGGCTGGCAAATGACAAGCGTTTCAAAGTGTTCACAAAACCTGTTGATGTCGAGGAGGTAAAAATCACTGAAATTCAGTGGAGCATGTTGTCCCATTAAACACTGGCCAAATGTTAATTCCGAATTTGTATAATAGAAAAAATTCTCTTTCACTTTTTGTCGCATTGTCAGTGGAATTTAAGGCAAGGTGAAGTATTTTGGCTTTCTTGAAAAAACAGATGTTGCATTCACAAGGGGCTTTGCTTGACCTCCAGATATCCAAAGTAGAAATTTACACTTTGTTTTATATTGTCGCTTCTTATTCTTCCGAGCAAAATGAGTCACCTCCTATTTCTCTGAATTTTATCTTTCACCTGAAACCATTGTCACATTCACAAGGACAGACAAGTTGGGGGATTTTTATATGATCTCTCTAACATTTCACAATACCTCCAAGTTTTGAATCACCTGCAAACAAGGAAGTTTTGCCCAGCATACAGAGGTCATTAATATTGATCAGGTAAAGCGAGAGTCTCAACGCTGGCCCCTGGAGAATGCCATTGTAAATCGGAGAATCATCCATTAATGAAAGTTGGCATTCCTTAACTAACCTGCATTTATCCCATATATCTATGAATTAACAAGCTTCGAAACATGCAATTGTGTCTACCACTGTCTACATCTTGTCTTAATTTTCCTGACCATAATTAACACTGACTATTGCTAAGCCCAAGTCTTAAAATACATCACCCCTCTCCCATTGCCCCTCCCTCACTTCTTTCAAGGCCATCCTTGTGATCGTCATTCTCTTTTCTCTGGAGATGAGGTAGAGTGAGTTCACTCTTGCCATTTTGAAAAAAAGTAATTCAACTACTTAATAAATTCACATTAAATACCTAAGATGAATGAAAGTACTGTGAATCATTTTGGAGGGGAATAATTTAGCTTGACTGTACCACCGAGGATTTAAAAATAGTTTACCTCTGCCCTTCAGAATTAGCTTATGTGTAATACTGTACGTTTTATAACATACTGTGACTTCAGTATTTATTCATCCGCACTTTTCTGGAAGTAAACTGTCACGTGTCATCTGTCACATCTTGCACATGTGCAGCTAGCTGTTTTTGTAGTTTGCAAAATTCACCCACTCTGATATGCTCCAGGAATGCATCCCTCACAAATGTTGAGACTTTGTTGCTTTGTGTTCAGAGTATGTCCAGGCTGATTGTCAGCTCTTGAATTTAGTCTAGAATAAATTGTGTAAACATTTTGCATACCGTTATATTATCTCTTGAAGTGTACAATTAGTTAAAGTTTTCTGTTTCTCTGTTAGGTTTCTGATTACTCCACTGTTATCAAACAACCAATGGACCTTTCCACTATTATGTCAAAGATTGACCTACACAGGTACATGACTGTAAAGGCCTATCTTCAAGACATAGAGTTGATCTGCAATAATGCACTGGAGTACAATCCTGATCGAGACCCTTCAGGTGAGAAACAAATAAGAGAATCTAATCTTTTGGAAAAGAAATTCCAAGTTGTCCAATTTAAGGGGAGCAGTTCTACTTTCGGGCAAGAATGGAACTGGAATAAAAATGAAAATGCTAGAGGAACTGTAGTTGTGACATGGAATCAAAGATGAGTTTTCAGGAGGAGTGACCAAAGCATTGTCAAAGATGGATTTTAAGGATGGCCTTGAAAGAAGTGAGGGAGGGGCTATGGGAGAGGGGTGGCGTATGCTAAGACTTGGCAATAGCAATAACAACATTAGTTCAGCAAAATTAGGCAGAGATGCTGTAGACTAGAATCAAAGAAATTGAATACTCTGAAAGATTATAGTGCTGAACCATTTTAGCAACAAAGTCAAGAAAAGCTTTTGAATGGATTTGAATACAAGGATCAACATAGTAAATGGATCTGAGAACCTGTGAAATGGAAGCATAGTGAATAGGTTGCACTTTCTGCAAAGTATGATATGAGCAGGAAAATTGTGCACATCTGAATTGTCTGTAGGGTAGGAATTGTGCCTAGAATATAATGAGTTTCAGCAACAAATGAATTTCTATCAATACCAATGTTTTGATTTGAATGTTAAGGCAGGAGATTTTATAGGCATTGAATGGGGTATTCTGTTCAGTCTGCATCATGAATTTCAATTTGAGAGGATTAAACTCATTTAATTACTTATTCAAAAAAAAGTAATTTCTTTCTGTGCACTTGCGAAAAAGAAAAGGGCCATTTGGACAGAAACGGGATAGCTGGGAAATGCAAATTATATTACTGCAGTATAAAAGTTATTTTGTAACTTTTAATTGGCAATGCATTTTCTGTGGTTGTCTAGTTTGTAGCTGTTAAACAGTGCACTATTGCTTGGCAGATCAATTTCAGTTCAAATGGATAGTCTGGAGGACTACTTAAAATTGATATTTAATTGATTAAACTTCTGTATTTGAAGAATTGCTTTAATTCATTCACAAATCTGACATTTTGTTCACAATGTTTGTAGTTATTAGCTAGTTGCTAATTTCCCTCTAAGGTCACAAAGAACCACTTCCTGGCTGACTTAGATCATTTTTGGAGGACCGTTGAGAGTCAAGCACATTGAGAGAGTCTGGAGTCACATATAGGTGGGTTAAGAATGGCAGATTTCCTTCCCTGCTGGGCATAAATAAACCAGATGAGTTTTATGAAAAGAATCCTGTTATTTGGCACTGGCTTTTGTTCCTAGTTTATTTAAGTAACTGATCATCAATTTCCCAGCTACCACACTGGGATTTTATAACATGGCTGTGGAACATTATCGGTCCAGGTCTCTGGATTTCTAATAACATAACTGTTGTTTCCCCATCTCTGCCTCCGATCAAAATGGAATAGAAATTAAAAGTAGGTTGCTTTTGCTTCTCCAAAATGATAACTGGAATATTGCTGTCCTAGATCGTATGATTAGACACCGAGCCTGTGCTTTGAAAGACACTGCCAATGCAATTATGAAATCAGAACTTGATGAAGAATTTGAAAAGCTCTGTGAAGAAATTCAAGAATCGCGAAAGAACAGAGGTACATCATTTTCTATTATTAAGCCCTTTTGCTTTAATGCTAGTCATGTTCCATCAATTGCTTGCGGCAGCAAGTGTAACAGTTGACACATTGTGCCATAAGAAATAGCCTGTCAGTAAAGTAAATCTCGTGGTTGCTAGCATTGAGTGCTGATAGTATGCCAGCATCTATAATGCAAGCCCCTGCATTTACTGAAAAAGAATGCATTTTAACTTGCATATAATATCCAAATGTTAAATACTTTTGTTATCACAGGTTGCTATTCTTCCAAATTTGCACCCACGTTTTATCATGTGCTACCAAAGAATTCCACAACAGAAAATAAAAAAAACTGCCTTGAAACTTCTGAACAAAGAGTTGAAATGCCCACACCAGTTGCTGCAAGCACCCCTTCAGTCCCTAGAGGTAAGTTCATGGAGTTCTTGGTAATCTGCTAAAATCAACCTGCATTCTTTAAATGTTTTCCTTTCCTGTAATTTTCAAATCTTACTGGCTGTTGCTAATTTAAATTTGTGATTAAGGCTTGTGATTTTGAAAACCTGTTGCGGTCACTTGAGGTATTTGAAAACCTGAATTTCAGTGAAGCATTTTAAATAGATAGGAAACGCCATTTTTATCTCAGTAAATGACTTGTCATTGAAATAACTCCATGAAGGCAAGTATCCTGTCCCAAGTCACTGTTTATTTACACAAGCTTAGTACATGAGACTGATGCTGCTAGCTCAGAGCCTGCTCCTCAAGTGAACAGAATCCCTGACACTCCTGTTTATACCTGTCAGCTGAGGTTCTCTGGGGCTGTTAATCTGGTTTAGTCAAGGAACTTATTCTGCGGTCCACTTAGCTGTTCTCATTCCAGTCACAACACTCCTCCCCCTCTAAGTCCTAGGATGTAGGCCCATTCTTTTTTTTCCTGAAGCTTCTGGGACATTTTCGCACCAGGTCCAGTTCCTCTGACTCCAACTCTGCCTCAGATACTGGCGGGACCATTGTGCACCTAGAACATTTCTGAAGAAATTCATCATCCTTAGGCGGTAATGGTGTCAAGGTTGTGACGTCTGCAATGTCCATCTCATCATCCGAGATTTCTTCATTCAGCGGGGGAGAACCCATAGTTCAGACAGCTCACTGAATATTCTGAGGGGCTGGGTATGTTTTGCCCCTGCCCTATTTGAGAGGTGGTAGTTTTCTTATGGTCCACATGCTTGTTTAGGACCACCTCTGCTACTCTAACTTTTGTATGTCACTTGACCTCATGTCGACAATGCCTCTTACCCATGCCTGCATTTCCGTGGTTTGGACACCAATCTTCATCCCCTAAAATAAACTGTCTCTTTTGCTTAGAGGAGTCGTGTGTCCAGCATTGGCATTCCTGATATTCTTTCACTCTCCTTCACGCAGGTCCAGGAAGATCCAGGAGCTATTTCTGTAGTTGTGAGAGGGGTGATCTTATAATCAAAAAGAACTGGGGCAGTTTGGTATCCAGTGAAGCTGTAGGCTGTTTCTTTAAGTCTGCTCTTTCTGCCAGATTGGAAGATGGATGATATAGAACTGTCCTTCCATGCCAAATGCTACTCGACTTGAGGAAATACTCAAATTCACTGCTGGTAAATGATAGCCTCTTGTCTGTGACTAACCCACCCCGGAGTCTGTGTACTGCAAAAGCTTTCAGCTTTTCAGTCATTGTCCTCGTGTTTGACAAATAAACTTTATGCAAGTCCAGCCACTTTGAATAGGTCTTCACGATGATTAAGAACATAGAGCCCATGAAAGGTCCAGCAGAGTCAATGTGTAATCGAATCCAAGGTTTACCCAGTGTTTGCCATGAATGTGGGGGAGCTGCTGGTGATAACCTTTGTCCATGTTGGCATTGCCCCACCAACATGGCTATGTCAGCATCTAATACTGGCCCCTCGTGAACTTCTCACCAACATCTTCATTTTGGAAACTCCTAGATGACCCTGGTGGAGTTCAACCAGTATTTGGTGATGAACTTTGCTCAGGACAATCACACTTGCTCCCTATAATAATATGCCATCGTCTATGATGACCTGGTCTCACATGATCCAGAAAGGTTTTGATTCTGGTTGTGATGACCCTTTTGTTTCCTCTATCACTAACGGCTGTTTTAGTTTTGCCAGGATGGGATCTTTTTGTATCCATAGTCTGACATTGTCAGTAGTGACTGGAAGGGTGTCCAGAAAGTTCAAAACTAGTATGGACTCCACTAGTATGGACTCCTCTAGTAGCAGCACCACTGGTGGTTAATTAGCCAGTGGTAGGTAACTTAAGGCATCTGCATTTGCCACTTGGCTTCCTGGATATGTTCTGAATTGTATTTGTATACACTCTGAATTAAAACCCTGCTGAATTAGACCTGAAGCTATGGGCAGCAAGGCCCTGTCCTCTTTAAGTAGCTCGAGCAGGGGTTTATGGTCTGTTACATTGCAAATTTATGTGCATAAAAGTACTGGTGGAACTTTCTCACAGCAAAGATGACTGCCAGACTTTCCTTTTCAATCTGGGCTTATCTTCATTCAGCCTTGGCCAAATCCAGGAAGCATATGCTATCAAGCGTTCCTCTCTGCAGGGCCACAGGTGAGCTGATTCCACCCCAATAACTTATGGGGAGGCATCTCATGTCAGCACCACATTTCTCTTTGGTTCGTATCGTGTCAGTACCTTAGATGATGATAGCTGCTTCTTCACTTCCCTAAAGGCTACAACTTGACGACATGACCATTTCCAAAGCAGACCCTTTCTCAATAGCAGATATAAGGGTGCTAGGGTGGAGAATAAGTTATGTATGAATTTTCTGTAATAATTCACCAACCCAAGGAAAGATTTAAGCTCCTGCACAAATGTGGGAGCTGGAACACCTTTGATAATCCTCATTTTATCTTCTAATAGGTGTAACCTGGTTTTGTTGACTCTGTAGCCCAAGTAGGTTACTTGTGTTGCCTGGAACATGTTTTTCCCATCTAAGGTGTACACCTGCCTGGAGGAAAGTTTAACCACTATGTCCAAGTTCTCTAAATGCTCTTTATTGGTCTTCCCAGTCAGTAGAACGTCATTCAGATAAATGATGACCTGGAATAGACCTGGTTAAAATCTCCTCCATCGTCTGCTGGAAAATGGCACGGATTGATGATACCTTAAATGGCAGTTCTTGTGTATAAGTACAAACCCTTACAGGTACTCATACTTTGGCAATTGCAGGTATGAATGGCTGTTACCCTGCTTCGGGAGGAGCCCTGCTAATTTTGCAAGGGATTGGGTATTTATCCAGCTGCAATAAGTGGTTCATCATTCGTTCGAAATCTCACAAAGGTGAACTGTCTGGCGTCACAGTTGGCGAGACTGGTGCTGCCCATTCCGCAGACTGTATTGGTTTGAGGATTTCTTTGGTTTGCAGTCTCCTGAATATTAGCATGTCCTCCTGATTCCTGCCTCTATTTTTGTATGTAAGGCTAGTCCTTGCAGAATTGTGGAATGGCTTCTTGGTTAACATGCAAAGTGGCACTGGGCCCTTTAATATTCCCTAGACCTTCCTGAAAAAAACTTTCAGTATTTAACTGGGACTTCACTTAGGCAGCCAATCAAATTAATCTTTCTCAACCAATTTCACCCCATCAAGCTTGGGCCCGAGCTTTTTATTATAATCAGTGGTAACTGAACCAGCTGCTTCTCATAAGAGACCAGAACCGAAGTTGTACCCTTAATGTGTAGGGGGTTCACCAGTAGAAGTTCTCAGCCTGGTCAAGGTCTTAAGTAAACTTAAGGATTGGAGTCAGAGTGAATTTTGTTAGATTGGTTCTGCAATCACTGATACAGCTGCGCTGATAACAGACTTCCATTAAAACTGGATGACCATTATACTTGACATGTATTTTGATTGGAACAGTTAAATTGCTTAGCAACATCCAAATCAGAACCAAAAGGCTGTAGGTGGACTTTCCAGGGTGTACGTTTTGCTGGATACCAGCCTATGAGTTCTCTTACTCAATTCAGGCCTAGTGGGACTCTTTTCCTATCTCAGGCCCACATACTGGCAGCAATTACAATGGCCTGTTGGCCCAGATCCTCAAGAAAATGCTAACTGTTTGACTGAGGCTTAGCTTTGTTTTAGGGTTTTGCTGTGGGCTGGCCTACAATCCTTTGGTTCAGGATATGTCCTGAGTGAGGCAATGTAATTTCCTTCAGTCAAATGGAGTTTCCCAAGCTCACTTGAACTAGCGAGGCTGTCCACTTCCACCTGCATATCCTGTGACAAACCTGCCAAATATTTTAATGACGAAGCCAGTTATAGTGTTTGTTTGAAGTCCAGTTGGTCTTCAGCTATAGGTGCTTTTGCATGATCACTTCATTAATCCAAATACTAACAGTCTCCGACATCTTAGTCAAGGTTAAACCCAGATCACTTTCCTCTGCCAGTCATCTTAACTTTGTCAAACATCTCAAAACAGATTCCCCAGGTTCTCTAACTGCCAGGTAAAACCAATAGCGTCTCAGAATTAGAGGAGGCTTGGGGTTGTGGTATTCCTCAACTAAATCCAACTTGACAGGTTTTCATATCTAGTGCCTTAGGGAAAGTTAGGCTCCTAATAACCAAAAATGTTGTGGCTCCACAATTTTTCAGGATAATTACTTGTTAGTTTTCATCTGCCCCAGTGTCATTTTTCCAGGAAAAAAAATGATGCATAATTTCCGTATACTGGGCACAGTTTTCGACAGGATCAAATGAGTCTAGCTTCCCAAATAGCAGCACAATGTTAGAAATGCTTTCTCCACCTCAAAGATGGTTGTGAGTGAATCTCTACAGGGGTTTGTTTTTCTGTTGTAGCCACTGAAATAATTCTATGAGGGCAATTATCCTGTCACCAAGTCGCTCTTTATTTACATGACACTGACCCTACTAACTCAGAGCCTGCATCTAGAATGAACAGAATCTCTGACACTCCTGTTTATATGTCAGCCAGGGTTTCCTGATTGGGGCTGTTAACCTGGTCCAGTCAAGGAACTCTAATTTTGAGGTCCACCTGGATTATGTCATTCCAATCACTAAAGTCAAATATTGCAATAAAGCACTATCCTTCAGTGTGAATTATTGGATGTTAATACATATGGCTATAAAATTATACAAGGTTGTGCTGTCCCACAGTGACTTAAGTTGGTAAGCAGTGTGTAATTGAACTATCTTGATTTTCATTCATATTATCTGTCCCAGTTTAGTTCTTCATATCTGGGTGGCAGCAGCATTGCTACAATTGTCCCAAGTACATGTTGGTAAAAGGAAATGTTGGTGAGAATTCCTGCTTTTTGACCAATATACTACTGACCCTAGTTTGGAAGACCTACCTTTCACTATTCTGTGATTGGATAACCCCATGCTGTCTAAACTCAGTTATGAGCAAAACTGTTTTAGGTCAAGTACTCTCGGGTGATGAATGGACAATGAGTCAGTCATTTGTGAAGAAAGGAAAGGCTGCAGTCCTGTAGATGCTGATGTATGTGCATAAGATGGCCAGAATAACAAAATTCATTCTGATTGATTGAAAACACCTAAACCAAGGAAGTGTGTAGCGATTTTTGCAAAGCTTCAGATTCTTTTTAAATAACAAGTAAAATTTGGAATTAACATTAAACCACAAAACAAGGTTTCTTTCCCACAAACTTTGACAGTAATGACTCTCAACTTACTGAAAACACTGATTGTTTATAAATTCCAGAAAGAAGTCTATCTGCAGGTACAACCTAGTAAAACATCCGAATGGCTTTCATTTTTATACAAGAAATGCTTTATAAAGAAAAGACTCATTCATTTAGTTTCATGCAAACTTGGTCAATATGTACGCCGCTGTTAAAAATGGAGTGATGTTTAGAAATCACAATACATAACATTGAGGGTTGCCCTTGAGCAGAAACTGAACTGGACTTGCCAAATAAAACTCTGGCAACATGAGCAGGTCAGAGACTGCAAATTATTGCAACAAATGGACTGCACTGATTTAAGATGGCAGCACATCACATTCTGAAGAGTAATGAGGGATGGGCATTAAATACTGTCCCATAGTACCTTCGTCCCATGAATGAATTACAATAAAACATAAAGGATGATTGTATATATGTTCTATTTGTTGTGGGGGAACCTGAGTTGTTCTGACGTATCATGATATATTGTTTAAGCAGTTCAGTCAAAGAAGAAACTTCGTAGGTCTAATCACTGGGATTGTGATGTACATGCCAACAAATGCAAGAGGTCTTCACCAAATATCAAAAATGCAGAGGATGGTATTGGTGATAACACCACTGAGAGAATAGAAAATGACAATGATTCAGTTAAAACTCAAACAGACTACAATGGAGATTGCTCCAGGGAAACTCAGCAAGACCAAAGTCTCTACAATGGCTGCATGAAAACAATGACTAAGGAATTTATTGAAGTCCAGTCTGATGGTGAACTGATCTGTGTTGATGTGAATATGTACAAGAAGAAAATGCTTTCTTCTAATGAAGCAAAATTGGAAGTAAGTGAACTGGGTGAAGGAAGTTGTATTAAAAAACAGCAACTTGAGTCAAGTGAATACATGGAAAAGAAGACTGATAAACAACATTCTGCAGGTCTGTGTGTTTTATAGTTTGTGTATGAGTTATATATATGTATTTATTTATTTTTGAACTTCCTTCCAACAGAGAGCCAGTTAAATCACATTTATAATTGAAGTATGGAAATAGCAAAATGACATTACTTTTCAACATGCATGTCAGATTCGTAGTGTCCCTATATCATCTATACACCAAAAGTACGAAAAGAGTGAATATGTTAAAAGTGAATTAAAACAAAACAGTCTTAAGGCGTTGTTCAAAGAGCAGGAGACTTTTGGCAAAGCCAACATTTATGCCTTAAATAATTCATCAAGACCGAATCATTGGTATTTGTGGGGCCTTTTGTTCAGAACTTGGCTGCTAATGTTTTTCATCCATGGAATTGGGCATTATTTGGCTAGGCTAGTATTTGTTGCCCATCTCTAATTTCCCACAGGCAGTTAAGAAACAGTCACATTGCTGTGAATCTCAAATCGGACAAAAATGAACGGCAAATATCCCTCCCTAATGGACATTAGTAAACAAATGGATTTTGATGACAATTGACACTTTTTTTTAGGTGTGACTGTTAGATTAGCCTTTTATTCCAGCTTTTTATTGAATTCAATTTTCAGCAACATTAGCTTGATTTTGGGTTACTAGACCTGTGACATTACCACTACGCCACTCCTCTTTCTTTTAAACCTAGCTTGAAGTAACAGTGCTTCAGAAGTAAGTTATATTATTTGTGACATACTGAGGTTGTGAAAGGAACCAAAGTAGGTGCAAGGTCATTTGTTTTTATAATTTTATTTTGCAATCTTAATCCGAGTTTCAGTTCGAGTTGATTGATTGTATTCTTGAGTAACAACTGCATTTTAAGCCTCTTGCATTTCCACCAAAATGAAATTCAGGACTGATATTTAGGGCTTGTTGAGCACATATTAGGGATTTAACATCTTTTCCTCCGGCAGCCATCAAAAAGATTATAAAATAGACTTAACTGAATGAAACCGCAGCCAATGTCAGCCATTGATTAAGACTAACTTCCAAGCCCAGTACTCCAGACATCTTCACTGACAAGCTGTCTGCGGATTTCCAACATGTACTCGAATGCTATCTGTTGGGCGATGGACTTAACTATTCTGAATATTTCCAATGCCCAATTTGTCTAGGTCAGTGCACCTGAACTTCTAAGGCAGGAACTTCTTCAGTTTGCATGATTGCGAATGTACTTGACTCCAGATTACTTACTTACTCTTTAATATCTCTTTGCCCTGTGATCAAAGTTCCAGATTTCTCCCTTGAGTCAGGTGAATTGGGGCAATTAGTGAGGCCAAAGGCACCTGGAAGAAATGGGAAGCCAGAGTCAGGGTGACCTATGAATGGGGTAAAATGAAACCATGCGGCCTATCTTTTCATTTCCTTTTTAGTTTTGGAGGCAGCATGGTGTCATTGAAGCAGTGGAGCATCCTAGAATTAAAGCCAACATTTCTCCCCCTCCCCACATTCCCCAAGGCTGAACAGTGTGATTTTGCCTAGGTCTGCAACCCTCAAGGCACAGCTATGCACCTGTGCAATATTTTGCTAAAATGGATTATGGGTATCCTACTTTGTGCCATCTTTTAAAAAATCTTTTAAAGTATGGATTTTCTTTTTTTCAATATTGTGCAGACATTTTATAATGGTGTCATTTTCCATTTTATATTGCAATCGCAGATGATTAGTTACCTTTGAGGTGGTTAAAAAGTGTTCTTTTTTTTTTATTTTTCTCTTTCCCTCCCTACAGCCAGAAATGTATGCTAGAGGGGTCGATTTCACATGTCCCTGCTAAACATCTGTTTAGTGGGGGTTGGCAATGGCAGCAGTGGAATAAGTGCTCAGCTTACCTCTGTAATACAAACTTAAACTTTTCTTTCATGAAAATGAGCATTTATGATAAGGTCAAATTTTATAGTCATCCCTCCTTTACCTTTACTGAGTGGCTTTTTATGCCATTTCAGAGGGCAGTTAAGAATCAACTTCCCAGCTCGGTGAACATACCCACAACTCTGAAAATCAAGCATTTAGTGTGGATCTAGAATCCGATGTAGGATAGACTGGAAAAGGGTAGCAGATTTCCTTCCCTAAAGGACGTTAGAGAACTGGACTATTTATGACAATTGATGATAATTTCATGATCACTTTCAGCTTTAATTTTCAAATTTATTAATTGAATTCAAATTCCACTCAATATCATGGTGGGATTTAAACCTCTGTTCCCAGAGCATTAGCCTATGCGTCTGAATTGCGAGTCCAGTCACATTCCCACTTTACCACTGTCTCCCCATCGATAAATACAGGATAAACTAAACCTCACTTAACCCCAGCATTTTGCATCCAAGAATACGCAAATGTTTGTTTTTTAAAAAATAATTTTAAAAGGTAGCAAGGGGAATACTGTAATTGGGGCAGTTCCTTCTACAACAGCAGCAACTCCATTTCTTCCTCCCTGTTTTGGACTTAAAATTCGACTCCTCCATCCTCCCTGCCCAATGCCATGGATTTGCCAAGGTCCAGAATTCATTGGGACCTTCAGCCCAGCAGTGCTTGCAGTCCACATCCCCTTAAAAGTTAATTTATTATGGAGGTATGCACAATATGAAATTATTGGGTAGTTGTTACTCTCTTTCTCCCCCCCCCCCCCCATCACATTGAAACTAAGGGGCTGAATCTGGTGTCTTAACCCCACAATTTTTATAACATTCTCACAATGAAGAATGTAAGGAATATAAGATGGCCAATGCTTTGGTTGTTGAGTTTGAGTGTTATAAATATGATTGCCAAGATTCCACATAAATGAGGAACACTTTTACAAAGTGTTAATAATTATATTCCCACATAGATGCACTGTTACATATGACCCGCAGCAGACATGCTCAGGTGGAACAGCAACAGCATATTAATATGGAGAAAGCAATGGAGGTTCTTTCTGAACATATACCACCTGTAATTGTTGATCACGAAAGGCTGAAGGTAAATTGTGATATATGGAATATTTCAACATTCCATTTTAAAAATGACTATTTCAACTTTTAATCCCTTGGGTAGTTCTTTGTCTCTAGAGACATCATCTCTTCAAATGAATGAATGTTAATTGCTTGGATTTGTTCATGAATACAGAATTTAAAAAAAAAAAAGATTCCTGTTAAACACTTAAACTTCTTCTTACAAGAGATATTTTCAAATGTTGGAGTTTACTGCGGAGTGTATTGGCTATCTTGTTCATTCATTTGTCTAGCAGTTTCAAGTATCTGTTATTCCCATCACTTGTAATATATATATTGCTCCTTATATTTGTAATATCAATACTGCTGTTAGCTGGGGGAAGTTAATGTGCTTCTAATTCCATTGTTCAAACATATGTAGAAATGCAGTCAATGCTGTAAAATATTCTTGAGTAATGAATTCGCCATTGACTGTTTAAATGTTTCTTTAATCTGGTTTGTATGCAGAATCTCTGGAAACAAGTTACTCAGAAAACAGAGGGATTCACTGTAAATCAGCTTGAAAAATTGTATGCAGTGCTCAGTCAATGCATCTACAACCACCGTAAAGAGTTTGACAAGACTCTGCTGGTACAGGTAAGTCACAACACCTTTCACCTTTGAAGAAAAAGTTTCTCTACTTAAAACTATTAAAGCTACATAAGTCTGAATGTGTTAACATGGTATGTGTGAAATCAAAGATGAATTTTCATAGTGCCACAAGTGACAAAACTCTGTGCTTCACTCTTATACATTTGAAAATGCTTACTCTCTATAAATAACCAATTTTTGTGTTCATTCAGATATTTATTTCTGTGGCTTTTTCAGAGGCCAACTTTTTTGAGCCTACCTGTTATACCTTATCTATGAACTGAATTCAAATAGACTCAAGTCCTAATTAAGATAATCCTATGCAATAATTGATGTAATGACTTTAGACACCCAAAGATGAGGCGTGAAGGTTCAATTGGGGCGATTGAGAGTTATAAGGTTATAAGGAAGGACCTGAAGAGAGAGCTAAGAGCAGCAAGGAGGGGACATGAAAGGTCCTTAGTTGGTAGGATTAGGGAAAACCCTAAGGCTTTCTATAGGTATGTCAGGAATAAAAGAATGACTAGGGTAGAAATAGGTCCAGTCAAGGATAGTAGTGGGAAGTTGCGTGTGGAGGCTGAAGAGATTGGGGAGACACTGAATGAATACTTTTCGTCAGTATTCACTCAGGAACAGGACATTGTTGCCGATGTGAATCCTGAGTCACATTTAAGTAGAATGAATGGCTTTGAGGTCTGTAGGGAAGAGGTGTTGGAAATTCTGGAAAGGGTGAAAATAGATAAGTCCCCTGGGCCTGATGGCATTTATCCTAGGATTCTCTGGGAAGCAAGGGAGGAGATCGCAGAGCCATTGGCCTGTCCCAGAGGTGTTCTCTGAAACATTCCGCAAGTAGGCGGCCTGTCTTCCACCTATCGCATTTCCAACGCCCCTCCCCCAAGTCCCTCCTCCCTACCTTTTATCTTAGCCTGCTGGACACACTTTCCTCATTCCTGAAGAAGGGCTTATGCCTGAAACGTCGATTCTCCTGTTCCTTGGATGCTGCCTGACCTGCTGCGCTTTTCCAGCAATACATTTTCAGCTCTGATCTCCAGCATCTGCAGCCCTCACTTTCTCCTCGGTTTCATAAGCAGCCAATCAAACTGTAAACCACTGTGATCGAAGGATTCTCAGTCACCAAAATAAAATCGACATTGGATTGAGCTATTATTATGGCACGGTGGCTCAGTGATTACCACTGCTGCCTCGCAGCGCCAGGGACCCGGGTTCGATTCCAGCTTCAGGTGACCGTCTGTGTGGAGTTTGCACATTCTCCCTGTGTCTGCATGGGTTTCCTCCCACAGTCCAAAGGTCAGGTGAATGGCCATGCTAAATTGCCCATAGTGATAGATGCATTCGTAGGGAGTAGGGGAATGGGTCTGGGTGGGTTGGAAAATTTGGTGTGGACTTGTTGGGCTGAAGGGCCTGTTTCCACACTGTAGGGAATCTAATCTAATCACACTGGCTTAAAATATCTACATTTTGGTCTGGAAGCCATAAACTTTCCAAGTTGTCAAGACTCCATAAACTAACAGATTTTCTCCTTCAAGTTCAAACCTGACTGAGAATAAACATTGATATCTTGTGATTTACAGGCTTGGAATGATGCTGCCGAAACACCCTGGCTGTGGAGGTGAGATGAGTCCATTGCTAACACATGCATGCTGTATTGTGCCCAATAAAAAAAAAATTGCATTTATGTAAAACCTTTCATGATCCCAGGAAATTCCAAAGCAATAGTGAATAAGGTGAAGTCATGGTAGTGTGGGAAATATGGTGAAACAAACCAGAACTCGCTGTGTTTACTCAGCGAGTCGTGAGTTCATGGAATGTCCTGCCAGTAGCAGTGGTGGACTCTCCCTCTTTATGGGCATTTAAGTGGGCATTGGATAGGCATATGGAGGATAGTGGGCTAGTGTAGGTTAGGTGGGCTTGGATCGGCGCAACATCGAGGGCCAAAGGGCCTGTACTGCGCTGTATTCTTCTATGTTCTAAACTGCATTTCAGGAACAATATATGCTGAAAATTTACTGAGTTGAAGTAGGAGACATTTGGATAGGTGACACAAAGCTTGATCAGAGACGGAGGAAATTTGAGTTAGATACTCTTAAACAGCTGAAGCCATGGCTACCATGGGAAAATGGATTGAGTAAAAGTTTCTTGTTGCAATTTTTGCTTTGAGGATTGTAGTGCTGGAGGAGATTGCACAGGCAGTAAGAGGTGAAATCATGAGGGGGATTTGGGAGCATGGATAGGAACTTTTGAAATCAAGATTTTGCTGTACCAGGAGCTAGTTTAGATCATTGAGTATCAAGGTAGTGGGTGAGTAGGACTTGGCTCAATTTTGGAAATAGGATAGTAGAGTTTGTATGAACTCAAATTAACAGAAGATGTGATTCTAACTCAGATAGGATTGGAATAATCAAATTGTGAAAAGAGAATTTCAGCAGTCGATACTGGTGAAAAGTAGTTATTAAGTTGAATGTAAGTTTTTAAATATTGGAGATCATATCACCTTTAGATTTAGCCAATGTGTTTCAGGCTCTTGCTCCAAACAGTTTATGAAAATATTAAATAAGAGGTCCTAGCACAGACACCTGTGGAACTCACTGGTAAGATTTTCAGTCATCCATCCTTCTGATACCAGCATCATCTGATTTATATCTGTTAAGTAATTACAAAATCATTTCTTAGATCAAACTTTCAGTTATTCCAATAATATTTGCCTTGATAACTGTTATCTAATTATGTTTACGTGAGTGTTTGGGAAATTTATCTATGCTTAAACCTTCCAACTAAGCCTCACCCACCTTTTATCTATTTTTTTCACCTGTTTCCTCATTCTGAAGTATTTTTGAATCTCATTGTGCACAAGTGTTTTAATAATTTTAGCAACACCAATTGAGCCAAATAGTGTAAATGTCTTTTTGCTTCCCCCTGCCCCCGGCGATTTCAAAATAAAACATTCGTCAGAGTCACTTGGACCAGAAAACTCCCAGGTTCATACATGGTTTTGTATGAGTCAATCAGTCTCTGCTGCGCAGTAGTAAATGTGCAGAAATTAACTTTTAGTGGCTTTGATTAGCAAAGAAATTGAGCAGGATTCCCAATCCTGAACATTCTCAGCAATCTACTAGAATTGACACAAAACCAGGGTCAACTATGATATCCTATACAGATAATTAGGTTAATGATGTTCACTATCAAAATTAACATGTAAATGATACATATTTGGAAAATTTATTTGGTTCCCTGTAGATATTGAACCTTGATGCAAAGGTTACCTCGAAGAGCGAAATCTGTCTTTTTATAACCTCTTGCGTAATGCATTCAAGTGTCTCCTACCTGGATGATATGGGTATCAAGGGCACTTTGAATGATGTGATTTTTTTTTTCTTTTTCACTGCCTATAGGAAATGGAGAAAGAAGTGAGGAAGCTAAGTCAAATTTGAATCTTCTGTTTGCAAATAATGTTGTTCATTGTACCAGTTTCCAATCGTTTTGTTCCAATTTTTATATTTTTGAATGTTTGTAACAAAATGTAAAACCAGTCTTTCAATTGAACAATTTTTTTGTTGACAGATGATTTTTTGTTTGAATGTACATATTCTAGAAGAAAATGAAAAGTTTATACACAAATGTTTTGCCACATTACCTTGATCTTTTGTAATTTTATGTAAAGAATAAATTTTAAATTTGTGAATTTATATGTATTACAAGACCTACAGAAACTGCAATATTCTCTTTTTTTACATGTATCTAGTGCAACATTTAATATTTGTTTATAGCTTATTTATTTAAGAGTATTCACTTCAAATCTTTCAGCACAAATAAGACCATTCAAACAATTATGTCTATGAAAGAGCTGTCATGCTTTGTCCAGAATCTTTAAGTGCCTCATCTTTACTTCCCTTCTGATGGCAACAACTCTGCAACAATTTCATGCTTCACACCTTCTATCTTTTTGATTAGATACTAAACTAGGTAAAGTAAGTGTTCACAGTTGCATTCCTGAAAATTGCAACTTTAAGTGAATGATGGGTTCCCATGGAAATCTGCGAAGCTGGAGTTAATTTTCTTTGGATAGTTCTCACCTGTACAAATCAATGGTAGTTTTTCCATTTGAACATGCACGTACAGCACTGAGCATCTCTAGCTGAAATAACTTGCAAAATTAAAATAGGATTGATTGATTGGCTTGAATGGCACCATGTTCACAAACATCCACTTCCTCCATCACTGATACTCAGCAGCAGCAGTGTTATCTACAAATTGCACCCTCTAAACCCATGACCATTTCCATCTGGAAAAATAGGCCAGCGGATACATGGGAATACCACCACCTGCATGTTTCCTTCCAAGTCACTCACCATCCTGACTTTGGAAATATGCTACCATTCGTTCACTATCGCTGAGTTAAAATCCATAATTCTTCCCTAACAGATTTGTGGCTGTACCTACAGGACATGAATGACAGCTGTTCAACAAGAGCACTCACCATCAATAAGGGCAACTAGGAATGGTCAATAAATGCTGGCCAACAAGTGATGCAAGTCCCATGTGAATTTTTAAAAAAACTAAATAAAGAATAAATACTTCATAAATTATAGAGTAAACATTGCAGGACTATAGAGAAAGAATGTGAGTGGGACTAATTAACAGCTGTTTCAAAGACTAACAGAAGCCAGAGTTTAAATGGCTTGCTTCTGAGAATCCTGATAGTCTGGTCCTTTCTTTCCTTAAACTGTACCAATGATTTTCTTTCCGAGCAATCTTTATCTTTTGCTACCCAAGCCTTTCATTCACCATCAGATGAATTTCTAGTATTCTTTACTTGAATTTTAATATTCATGTCAACAGTATTTCTACTCCCTTATTGACTTATCAATGTTGACAGCAATGATGACACATAACTAATGCAAGAATAAAATTCGCAATGCAAATCAGAAAAACAGGCCTAAAGAATTGAACAGTCATGCCACTGAAGTGCTTTATTTTCAAGCAAGAGCTTGAGTTGGTTTTTTTTATTCTAATTTCTTGCCTTTACAGCCCACCAAAACAGCAAGACTGCTGGTCAATTTACCACATTTCAAATGGTTTATATCCTGCTAACTATGCTCACGTGGAGCAAAATTTGACACATTTGATTGGTTCTATCTGGGGTAAGACATTGCTCAACCTTTGCTATAACAAATGATCGATTAACATGAATCAAGCAGCTTCATTACAACACTTGTCATTGGTGAAATAGTAATCATTTGATGTCAATAGTGAATCCGACTTTAATGTACTGAAGCACATTGGAACATACTCTAATGTTAAATGCACATCACCAGCAACACAAAGTGGAACCATCACAAACAAGAAGTCTCTCCTGCAAGTATGGTATTATAAAATTTAGATACAACTTCAAATGTGACAACACAATTTGCAAATTTTTTTAAGAAAAAAATGCATTTACATATCTGCTTTTATTAGTGACTTCAGTAACATGGGATAAAATGTTTCTTTCTTGGCTGTTTTGCACACTAGTATGTAAACCTTCCATTGTTTGCTAGGGTAAAATTTTTGGATCCCTTTACTGACTAAATTCAGAAGAGTAAAACTAAAATGCTGTAACAGATTTGCAATGGAAATGAATTCAAGGAAGCACTGCATTGCTGCAGAAATGTTTCTAGACTTTGCCCAGTGAAATGCAGCCCTTACCATACTTCATTCCAGAGCTTAGGTCTCCATATTTCTAGTTGCAGACCATTTAAAGTGTTTTATTGTCTATTCACTACTTATTCATTGTATATGTATCCAGAGAATAGGATGAAGAATTTTATTTATTGAATCAGTAAAAATGAAACCTGAAAACTGGTCAGATCTTTGAATGAGATTGTTCTTGGATTTTAGTGCTCAACTACACAAGACACAGTGCATAAACTGAAGTAGTTTCAGTATGTATTGAGTGCAACTGAAATTGATACTTAAAGCCCAGTTTGTGTACAGCTTTAAAAACTTTTAAAAAGTTTTGAATTTATAATATTTTTAAAATATCCCCTTTGGACAATTAGTTTTACTCCCCTCATTGGTCCTTTTTTTAAATCTCTCTGCAGAAATGACTACAGCGAGTAGTAAATATCTAGTCCTATCCTGTCCAATTGGGTGAACGTGCAGAGATATTTTGAAAGTGATGATCATTTCACATAAATTTCTAACTATCCATTTACATAGGACTTTAGTTCAGGAGTACAGCATTTGATCCTTTGAGCCTACTCCACGAACTATGGCTTATCTAGTTATGGTCTCATCTCCACTTCCTACTTGCCCTCTTTAACTCTACTCCCTTGTGCACCTAACTCAACCTTGATTAAATTTAAGATACTGCTTCCTCTAGATGTCTTAACGACCCTCTTCAGCTGCTTTAAAAGGGAAACCTCATTCTTAAACCATATCCCAAGTTTTAGTCTGCCCCACAAGAAGAAATATCCTCTGGGTATTATCTGACCAATCCAATTCCCTTGATTATTCTCATTCTTTTAAACTCAAATGGTACAGGCCTAATCTGTTCCATGCTTCCTCTAAAGATAAGTCTTTTAGTTGCATTAACTTTTTCCAAGCTGCTTCTATTAGTTATATCATTTTTCAAATGTGGACAAACTGTGCTCCAGAGATAGTATTCATTTTACTTCTTTTGCAATAAACAACATTCCATTTGCCTTAATTATGTTGTTTAGCACTATCTCAGTGCTTATCTTTGGCTTGTTTTGAATGTTGTGCTGTGCAACCTGAAACGAAGCAAACTAATTTAGTAAGAATTTTTACATATGTAAAGCATGGAGGGCAGCTATGGCATTATGTATCACTCCTTGTGCAGGAAATCCAGTTCTACATTGAATGGTTTATTTGAAAGCTTTAAACAAACCTTTAAATATGAAAGCACTATAATAATTTTTTTTTTACAAAGGTTAGATCTGCCATTTGTTCAGTTCTAGCAAAAGAAAATGGGAAAATAAGACAATTGAATACAAAGGATGAAAGGAAAACTTGAGCATCATGGTGAGGGAGAGAAAGTGGGAATATGGGTTTGAGACAAAGGATCAGGCGTGGTCATCCAGAATAGCAGAGTAGGGTGGAATGGCATATTAATGCTCCTAGTTTTTATAGAATCATACAATGACAAACAAGGAAAACATGGCACTTATGCTTGCTGTTTGAAAGGGCTACCCAAATAATTTCACTCTCTTTCTCCTACGCCCTCAACCCTGTTAGTTTTTGCACTTTGCCCTGCAAAGTTTTAATCTCCATTAATCTTTCACTCTTTTTCAGGTAACTCATTTCATCATAACTGTGCTTAAACAAATGCTTGCTCCACACCCTACTGGCTTCCTTGCCATATTTCTGAAATTTGTCATAAAACAAAAGTGTTGGAGAAAAGTCATGAGAGAGAAATGGTTAAGGTTTCCAGTCCAGTATGACTGTCTTTAATGACACATTGGACCCAAAATGGCTCCTTCTCTCTTTCCACTGACCTACTGAGCATCTCCAGCATGTTTCTATTTCAGAATTTTCGATATATTAATAAGATGGGCCAATGGGCTGAGGAGTGGCAGATGGAGTTTAATTAAGATAAATGTGAAGTGCTACATTTTGGAAAGGAAAATCAGGGCAGGAGTTATTCACTTAATGTGAGTTTCTGGGGAGTGTTGCTGAACAAAGAGACCTTGGAGTGCAGGTTCCTTGAAAGTTGAGTTGCAGGTAGATAGGATAGAGAAGTCGTTTAATATGCTTGGCTTTATTGGTCATTCCACGAGAAAAGGAGTTGGAAGGTGATGTTGCAGCTTAACAAAACATCGGTTAGGCCATTATTGGAATACCACGTGCAATTCTCATCTCCCTCCTTTGGAATGATGTTGCAACACTTGAAAGAGAAAAGATTTATAAGAATGTTGCCAGGGTTTGAGCTATAGGCAGAAGCTGAATACACTGGCTATTTTCCCTGGAGTGTCTGAGGCTGAGGAGTGACTTTATAGAGATTTATAAAATCACGGGGGCATGAATAGGGTAAATAGACAAGGTCTTTTACCTGGGGGGGGGGGGGGGGGGGTGTCCAAAACTAGAAGACATCGGTTTAAGGTGAGAAGGGAAAGACTTAAAAGGGACCCAAGGGGCAACTTTTGCATGTAGAGGGTGGTACATGTATGGAATCCAAAATTACCACACAGCAGGCTGGAAGAACTCAGCAAGCCAGGTGACATCAGGAGGTGGAGAAATCAATGTTCTGGATGTAACCCTTCTTCAGGACTGGGAGTGGGTGTAGGGAGAGCTGCAGATAAAGAGGGCGGTGGGTGCACAGTAATGAAGACAGGTAGAGGGTGTGATCTGGTTGGTCAATGGGAGGAATGAATCTGGTTGGTGTGAGGGAATCTGGATTGGAAGGGAGATTTTTTGAAATTGGAGAACTCAATGGTGAGTCCTCCGCATTATAGGCTGAACAGGCGGAAGAATGTAGAACGTGTTGTTCCTCCAATTTGCGGTGTGGTTTGTTGTGGCAGTGGAGGAGGCCAAGAATGGTCATATTGGAAAGGGAGTGGGAAGGGGAATTAAAATGGGCAGTGACTGGGAGGACCGGTTGGCCCCTGCGGGCCTGGCTGCGATGCTTGGAAACCGTTCTCTAAGTTTATGTTCGGTCTCCCCAATGTGGAGAAGACCACGTCAGGAGTACCTGATGTTGTAAAGTAGTTTGGAAGAGAGGCAGGTGAACCTCTGTCTCATGTGGAAGGACTCTTTGGGCCCCTGGATGGAGGTGAGGGGGTGATGGTGTACTGGCAGGTTTTGCATCTTTTCTGGTTGCAGGGGAAGTTACCTGGGGAGTCGGTGGGGAGAGTGGTGCAAACCAAGAACTGGTGAAGGGTACAGTCCTTGCCAAAGGCAGAGAAGGGTGGGGAGGGGAAGATGTTCTTGGGGCAGAGTCTACTTGGAGTTTGTGGAATTGTTTAAGGATAATGCAGGGACTGGTGGGGTGATAGGTGAGGACAAGGGGGATTCTGTCTTTATTGCGTTGTTGGGGGTTGGGGTTAGAACAGTGGAACAGGGAATGGAGTTGGATGGCTGTCTGAATGACAGGGAGGAAAAGCACACTTGAAATAGGTAGAAATCTGGATGCTCACGTGTGGAATGTCTCCTTGTCTGAGCAGATGTGGCAGAGGCATTGGGAGAATGAGATGGAGTTTTTCCAGGATACTGGGCGGGAGGAGGTGTAGTCCAGGTACTTATGGGAATCTGGGTGTGTGATAAACATCAGGTTGGAGATAGAAATGGAGAGGTCAAGAAGGGGGAGGGGGGTGTACAAGATGGATGAAGTGAATTTGAGAGTGGGGTGGAAGTTGTGGACGAATTTGATTAGTTGCTCCAATTCAGCCCAGGTTTGGGACGCTGCACTAATGCAGTCATCAATGTAACGGGAAGAGTTTGGTGCCTCAGGAAGTGATGGAGGCTGGTACAATTGCAACATTTAAAAGGCATCTGGATGGGTGGATGAATCGGATGGGTTTCGAGGGATATGGATCAAATGCA
Source organism: Chiloscyllium plagiosum (assembly GCF_004010195.1). NCBI lineage: Eukaryota > Metazoa > Chordata > Chondrichthyes > Orectolobiformes > Hemiscylliidae > Chiloscyllium > Chiloscyllium plagiosum. The sequence continues at coordinate 96,825,804 of NC_057713.1, forward strand.
GGCAAATGGGACTGAATACTTTAGCTCTGGTCTGACTTTATAAAGCTCTGGTTAGGCCCCATTTGAAGTACTGTGTCCAGTTTTGGTCCCCACACCTCAGGAAGGACATACTGGCACTGGAACGTGTCCAGCGGAGATTCACACGGATGATCCCTGGAAATACAGGTCTAACATATGAGGAACGGCTGAGGATATTGGGATTGTATTCGTTGGAGTTTAGAAGATTAAGGGGAGACATAATAGAGACGTACAAAATAATATATGGCTTGGAAAAGGTGGATGCTAGGAAATTGTTTCCGTTAAACGAGGAGACTAGGACCCGTGGACACAGCCTTAGAATTAGAGGGGGTCATTTCAGAACAGAAATGCGGAGACATTTCTTCAGCCAGAGAGTGGTGGGCCTGTGGAATTCATTGCCACAGAGTGCAGTGGAGGCTGGGACGCTAAATGTCTTCAAGGCAGAAATTGATAAATTCTTGATGTCACAAGGAATTAAGGGCTACGGGGAGAACGCTGGTAAGTGGAGCTGAAATGCGCATCAGCCATGATTGAATGGCGGAGTGGACTCGATGGGCCGAATGGCCTTACTTCCACTCCTATGTCTTATATCTGGTCGTTATGAATGAGTTAGATCGAGGGGTCTGCTATATTTTGCATTGGTTATCAAAATACGACCACTGTTGCGCTAAAGCACAAGCAATAGAGACAAAAACTGATGATCGCAACTTCGAGCAACACTCGGCTGCCGTACTGGTGACGGCACTCCAGCTGGTAGTTCACGACAAGTCATCACAAGGAATTCCTACTGATTTCCATTATCGTTGAATTACAGTATCTTATGGTGTTGTCCTCTGCTTCAATGGGCAGTTTGTTACATCAATGGTTTACCCTCTTCCCTCCAGTCGAGGAGAAAGGAATGTTTTACAGAGGAAAAGTGAACATGTTGATAAAACCAAACCACGATCCAATTTACGGCCGACATGCGAGTCGCGCGCCGATGACGTCAGAGCGTCTGCGTTATCCGCTCCCCCGATATTTATAAAAATTAATGAGTCGATTAATGGAAGAGCGATACTGATAAATCGGAAAGGCCGGTAGGAGAACAATGAATTTCAAACGGTTTCGGGGAGTCAGGTATGCTACCTCACCGAACGGGCAGAGAGAGATTGAAGAGAATTGGGCGCGACATATATTGGGTTAAAAGGAGAGGACGGTCGTAGCAGATGGGCAGGAGGTTGATGTCGGTGCTTTCCCCGTAGATGGTAAATGTCATCGGCAGAGCCGTTGTCGGTTTGCCGGCCTGGCCCGCGGTCAGGCTCTGACTGTTTGTTTGGCGGTGGGAGAGCTCGAGCTCATTGACGGTCGGGGAGGGGGTAACAACTGTCTGCCCCGCGCGAGCGTCAACTGCCACCAGCTCGCGGAAGCCTACTGCCGCGACTCGAGCAGCCGCCAGTGAAACGGTCCCCACGCCGATCATAAGAAGAACAATAAATTCGGGGGATGAGTGGACCACCTCCACCCTGATTCCTGACAGGCAGCTACGCCCCCTACCCCATGGCTGGAAAACCTTCCCCACACCTTGTCCTTTCTCGGTGCTGGCTGTTCAGATTGCAGCCGATCTCCCTGTTCGTGTGGGTGCGCTCTGTTTATAGCCTTCAAGTTGCTTACACTGAGGAGGGGCTGGACAGAGGATAGTGTTTTCGATCCCTCCAAAAAACTTGAACGTTGCAATGGGAGCTGCTTAATTTTCCATCAAAAAGAGCTAAAGGAAGGAGGTAGGACTTTTTAAAGAGCTGGAACGAACACGACGGGCCGATCGGTCTCTATTGCCATATCGTTATTTCTATTTACAAATTGTGTATACAAAGTATAGTACAGTAAAGTAAACCTCCTTGACCAAGCTACCCTCATTGCCTTAATTTGGAGGTGCCAGTGTTAGATTGGTGTGTACAAAGTTAAGAATCACACATCACCAGGTTTTATTGAATTGAATTTATTGTCAAGTGTACTGACGCATAGTGAAAAGCTTTGTCTTGCAAGCAATACAAGCAGATCACAGTTAAGGAGCATAGATAAGTAAGTAATAGGTAAACAGTAGCAAAAACAAAAACACGGGTACAGGTGAATTTTAAGAGGTTGAGTCCATTCAGTATTCAACAACAGTAGGGTAGAAACTGTTTTGAAATCGGCTGGTGCGTGTTCATGCTTCTGTACCTTCTGTCCAATGGTAGAGGTTGTAGAAAAACATTGCCAGGGTGGAATGGATCTCTGAGAATGCTGGCGGCCTTTCCTTGACAGCGGACCTGGTGGATGGATTCTATAGATGGGAGGTTGGTCTTTGTGAATGTCCAGGCCGAGTTCATCACTCTCTGTAACTGTCTCTGATCTTAAATGGTACAGTTGCCATTACCAGGTAATGATACATCCAAACAGAATGCTCTCGATGGCGCACCTATAAAAGTTGGCAAGGGTATTTGCCATCATGCCAAATTTCCTCAGCTGCCTGAGGAAGAAAAGACATTTTTGGGCCTTTGTAACCAGTGCATCCACATGAAGAGTCCAAGAAAGCTTGTGTGGATGACCACTCCCAGGAGCTTGACACTCTCCACTCGTTCTATCTCTGTGCTGTTAATGTGTAGGAGGGCATGAGTAACATCCCGCCGAAAGTAACTAATGAGTTCCTTGGTTTTGCCAGCATTGAGAGCTAGGTTGTTCCCAGTGTATCATTTTTCCAGGTCTTCCACATCCCGACTGTAGTCTGTTTTGTCGCCATCTGAAATTCGACCAACTATGGTGGTGTCATCAGTGAACTTGTTAGTGGCGTTAGTCTGATATTTGGCAACACAGCCATGGGTATACAGTGAGTACAGTGGGGGGTTGAGTACACACCCATGGGGGCCTCCAGTCTCAAGTGTTAGTGAGGATGAAATATTGTCCCCAATCTTCACTCACTGTGCTCTGTCCAACAGGTTTAATATGTGCGATCCTCTCCACGTTGAGCCAGCAGTTAGTGGTGTCGATGGTAGTCATGATTTGAAGGGGCTGGTGTTGGACACTCATTGCCTTATGCGCTTTATTTTAGTCCTCAGATAATGTGACTCTGAAGTATCTTAAGATAATTAATTTTAAAAAGAACTATATTAATGCATCATGTTATAATGCCAAACAAAATTTTGGAGGGTTTGCACTTTCTAGAAGGAACATGCTAATGTCCTTGATAGCATTCCTTCGAAGCACCTTGGGACATTCTGTTGTGTCAATCTGTCTATATAAATGCAATCTCTTGAATGTTGAGCATTTGTCTTTTGAACCTGAATTGTGCTAATGAAAATCATTGAAGCACCATTTTATTTTCATTTACGTGGGGTTGATTGAAGGTGTTTCAGATTGTTTATTTGCAAGTTCCAACACAAACCAATCTATAATTTTGATGTGAAGTTGTCCAAAAAGCAGTGCAATTCAGCAAAAATGGAAGCCTTGTCATGGTTTTTGTGACTTCTTATTAGGGTAGAATGATTTCAGAACCAAATTGCATGTTTTGTTTCTGGATTAGCGGTGCTGGAAGAGCACAGCAGTTCAGGCAGCATCCAAGGAGAAGTGAAATCGACGTTTCGGGCAAAAGCCCTTCATCAGATTCCTGATGAAGGGCTTTTGCCTGAAATGTCGATTTCGCTGCTCCTTGGATGCTGCCTGAACTGCTGTGCTCTTCCAGCACCACTAATCCAGAATCTGGTTTCCAGCATCTGCAGTCATTGTTTTTACATGCATGTTTTGTTTGACATTTGAGCTTAATTGATCAAGTTGAAAAGTCAGAGCAGTGACACAAACTCACCATTAATGCCAATCTGAATGTAATAGAGTTATGGATTCACAGAGATATACAGCATGGATACTTACTCTTCAGTTCAACTTGTCCATGTCCACCTTATATCTTAAATTCATCTAATCCCATTTGCCAGCATTTGGTCTATATCCCTCTAAACCTTTCCTGTTCATATACCCATCCACATGCCTTTTAAATGTTGTAATTGTCCCAGCCTCCTCCACTTCATCTGGCAGCTCATTCCATACACTCACCACCCACTGCGTGAAAAAGTTGTCCCTTTGGTCCCTGGTAAATCTTTCCCCTCTCACCCTAAACCTATGCCATCTAATTCTGGACTCTCCCACCCCAGGGAAAAGACCTCATGAATGTTTGACTACATTTTGTATGATCTTTCAATTTGGTGATTTATTTTCAAACTTGCAAATTCCAAGCATTTTTAAACTTAAAATATGTACCAGACAGATAGGAATTTGAGATTTTTGTGACAGTGTAGACAGCCAATAATAGAAGCAAACACAAGTATAAATCAGATGAAAGGATATTACTTGAGAATTTTTTGTAATCCTAATCTAGCCATTTTGAACAAAGCACATATTACACCCAAATGGTCAAGTACCAAAACAAGGTTGTGTCTGATTTCTGAACTTTCCCCCCGTTTTCTGTACTATATTTTTCCACCTGGTTTGTTCCTCCCTCCTGCAATGAATACTTATCCCTTGTCCAACAATTCTGTATAGATTTATTGTTCTCTGGCTGTTCGTGTTTTTCTCCATTTTTTTTCTTTTGTTTTATAGGGTCACTTCATCCTTTATTGAATGTTGGAATTGCGATTCCTCTGGGACAGGGGTTGGTGGGGTGTTAATGTGCTGTTAAGAAAATCAGTGCATTGCTTGCCTTGCCCTGACTCTAGCTAATGTCGTCTGGGATTAGGCAAGCAAAAACTATCTACTGGAACTGAGTAAGGAGAGAGAGAGAATATAAGCATTAGTCAGAACATAACAAAGGACTGAAAGCAGCTGTGAAACTCATGACTGACAAGAATGGCCTCAAAGGTGAGAGAGCAAGCAGCACAATCTTGACTCCGCAAAGAGCAGGTACTGAGTAGAAGCTTTATTTTTGATTTTTATTTTCTCTGAAAATGCCTTGCAATTTTATGGCTTCTTTTCAAAGCTGGACAAAAATGTTTGGAAATGAATGAAACTTTCAGGAGAACCAGAATAATAATTCAGTCAGATCATTGAATATGAGATGGTGTCTTTCGTGAGGTGCCAAGAATTTTGCAATGGTTTGAAGACTTTAACACCTTATCCTATGTTCATCCTTGTCTCATATTCATTTTTCTCTTTGTTTTGCTAGGACTTGCAAAACTTGCAAGCACAGTACATATTGTTGTTCCTCTGATCATTTATTACTTGATGGGGGGGTGATGAAAGTTAAGTTGAATATTGGTATTTTGGTTGTTGTGTTGGCTGTACTTTTTATGCGGTGCTAATGATGATCCTGCAGTCCAAATAAATTCTAGATTTAAATCTCTAGCCAAATATTCACCTCTCACTAATTTTCTCTTGAAGAAAAGGTTGATTTCTCTTGTGATGTGAGACCTAACCAGAGTTGTATATCAGCCTGCATTTTGATAGCGTCACTCTCAATGTAGCTGTGGTCTAATGGCTAGATTAACTGTATGTTTGTTTAGTACAGATGTATCTCTAGGAAGTGAACGTGGAAACTGACAATGCTCTCAAGATACATTGACAGCAATTGATTTAAGATCCAGTTGAAGATTTGTTTTTGTAAAAACTGGCTGGTTTTAGACAATGCTTCAGGGCAATGATGCTTCCAAACTGGATGACTGCTTGTGTGTCCTAATCATTCAGACATTTTGGTTAAACACCAGAGAATATCTTTGTGTATTTTAGGGCTTTCCAAAATTGGTGGCATTATTCACGTGCCATGTAAAGTGCAAGAATACTTACACTAAATTGAAATCATGGGGATTGTGGCAGGCTATATTCAAGAGCCTCGCTGCATAAGATTTGGCAGCTGAAGCAAAAGCAAAATGTTGAGTGATACAGTGCCACCACTAGAGTCAGAAGGAGTTAGGGAAGTACAATGAAGAGAGTTTGAGAGAATTTTATGGTTGAATAAAGCCTGGACTTTTAGAGCCATAGAGATGTACAGAACAGAAACAGACCCCTCAGTCCAACTCGTCCATGACGACCAGATATCCTAAATTAATCTAGTCCCGTTTGCCAACGTTTGACCCATATTCCTCTGAACCCATCCTATTCACATACCTATCCAGATGCTTTTTAAATGTTGTAATTGTACCAGCCTCCACCACTTCCTCTGGCAGCTCATTCACGCACCACCCTTTGCATGAAAAAGATGCACCTTAGGTCCCTTTAAATCTTTTCTCTCGCACCTTAAACCTATGCCCTCTACACTGGGCTCCCTTACACTGGGGAAAAGACCTTGGCTATTCATCCTATTCATGCCTTTCATTATTTTATAAACCATTTGAGGTCACCCCTTGGCCTCCAACCCCATAGAGACAATAGCCCCAGTGTATTCAGCCTCTCCTTAGACCTCAATCCCTCCAACCTTGGCAACATTTTTCTAAATTGTTTCTGAACCGTTTCAAGTTTCACAACATTCTTCCTATAGCAAAGACCAGAATTGAATGCAGCATTTGAAAAGTCACTTAATTAATGTCCTGTATAGTTGCAACATTACCTCCCAACTCCTATAGTCAATGCGCTGACCAATAATGACAAGCGTACCAAACGCCACCTTCACTATCCTGTTCATTGCAACTCCACTTTCTTCAACAAAATTTCCCAGGACCTAATCATTAAGTGTATAAGTCCTGCCCTGATTTGCACAACCAACATGTAGCACCTCATGTTTATCTGGATTAAACTCCATCTGCTTCTCCTCGGCCATTGGCTCATCTCATCAAGGTCCTGTTGTACTCTGAGGTGTCCACCTTTGCTGTGCATTACACCACCAATTTTGGTGTCATCTGCAAACTTACTAACCATACTTCCTACATTCACATCCAAATCATTTATATAGATGACAAAAGACAGTGGACCTCGCACCGATTCCTGCGGCACACTTCTGGTCACAAGCCTTCAGTCTGAAATGCAATTCTCCTCCACCACTCTCTATGTCCTGCCTTCCAGCCAATTTTGTATCCAATTTTGGACCTGTTCTGGCTCCACACTTCTTCCTGCCAAAATGGTTTGGCAAGAAAGCCATAAAGTTGCTGCCATGCAGTTACCATTAGATTGCAGATACATCGAAAGTGACACAATCGCAAAGCAGGGCTGCTGAGATATAACTCCTGTTAGGTTCCATATTACAAGGGAGAAGACCACATTCTTTTGAAGGCAAATAGGGGTTAAGTCATGATCACCACACCTGAATTCAAGCCAATTATCTTCCCACTCTGAAGTGTGGGTTAAAATATGAACTTGCAGAAAGACGTTGAAACCTTGGTGATTAAGTCTCACATCCAATTTTAACAGCTTGCTCAGAATTGTCATATAAGGAGTAACTACATGTACAGCACCTAAATACTGGTACCTATACTTACAAGAGGTGTTTAAATTCTTCGTATCTAGGGAAGAAATGAAAACACTATTGAATTTCTGAAATTGTAAATTTGACGTAACTATCAATCCTCCAATTTATTATTCTTAAGTGCATACCCTATGGTAAGTCACCATTTTTGCAAGAATGAAATTGAGACCCTGCTCCAAATAATTTGATGCTTACTTGTATGCTGTTATTTTGTGAATGATTGTGTCCTTGTCTGTGAGAGTAATCTCTGCAAGCTTGGTGTTGTGATTTTTAACAAGAAAATTATTGCACTATACATTCAGTTATAAGTTAACTGTATTTCATTCTGGGTCATAAATTGAATAAGTGTGTTTTTATCTGTACCATGTTTCTCAAGGTCTGGGAAATAGTTCAAGGGGGGCTATGGAATATAGAATTTGTACCATTTCTCATGAAGAATCTAACAAGTCGTGAGTAATCTGTTTTTCTGACTTTGAGGTCTGTGACTCACTGGTGTGTAATGTTCTTCAGCAAAAATTAGCTGTTTGGAATTTTGAAGTTCCGTTGAGTTTTTGTGTTTGCAAAAATCACAATAGTGTAACTTTAAAAATATCTTAAACACTTTCTTTCTAGGTATCTAATTAAAACGTACGTACTTATTAGTAACTTGCTTCTGGTGTCGTTCAGAAATACATTGCTGCCGTTTTGAAATTCTCCTAAATTAATCCATTGAATTCATAAATTAGTTATTGTCCCAAATGAAAACATTGTACAATTGATAGAGCAGCTAAATGTAGTCATATCTCTGTGATATTAGTAAACATTTCTCATTAATTAACAGGATGTGGATGTCACTAGTCAGGCCAGCATTTATTGTCCATCCCTGATTATCAATGAAGTAGTACTGGTTAACCACACTCTTGACAACTGAGTGAATTCCTCAGCTGTTCCAGAGAGTAGTTCAGAGTTGACCACATTGCTGTGGGTCTGGAGTCACATGTCGAGCAGCAAAGATAACGATGGCACACCTCCTTCTGTGCAGGATATTGGTGATCCAGGTGGGCTTTTACATCAGTTTTATGGTCACTGTCACTGATACTAGTTTTTTAATTCCAGATTTAGTTAACTCATTAACTACATTTAAATTCACACAGATGCCTGTGTATCATGAGTTCAGCCTTTACACTACTGGATTAGTTCAATATCACTATTCTATGTATTTGTTAAACTGCGAGGAATTGTATTCAGATCACTTAAATTCAAAACTCAGTTAGCAGGAAATTCATTCCGAGTCTACTAAGATCGGCATTCCACAGCGTTCCCATATGCACTTCTAATCCAATCGGGTATAATGACGATCTGGCCAGTGGAAAAATCAGCTTGATATATATTTTACAAAATACAATTACTATTATAATTGTTATTACTTTGAGGGGATCCCATTGAGAGACACACAATTCAAATAGGCTGTAGGGAGGAGGTTTCGCTGGCTAGAGTGGTCCAGAGCAAGGAATCAAAGTCTCGGGATATGGGTTGGGCCATTTCAGACTGAGATGAAAAGGAATTTCTCCAGTGAGTGTGATGAACCTTTGGAATTCTCTATCATAGAAGGCTGTGGAGGTCAAATCTCTGTGCTTAATGAAGAAATAGAGTTTTAGAAACTAAAGATATTGAGGGTTATGGTGAGAGAGCAACGTATGCCATTGAAATAGTCGATCAGCCTTGATCATATCGAACGGTAAACTGACCCAATGGGATGAATACCCTACTCCTTGTCTTTCACTTTTCTGCAAAGTTTGTTTATACCTTGGTTTTTCTTTTATTATGGATTAACAAGACAAGAAATTTTTACTTGTAACAGTATGTAATCTGAATATGTCATATTCAGCTGGGGATGAAATCAAGTGACCTGTCATACCAGAATCTCTATATAGGTTTGATTAGGTTTGCACATTGGTAAATTTATGCTAGATTATTCCTTAGACTTTTAGCATTACTTCTAAACTCCCTTAATTATTTTTGAATCAACTTTTTTTTTGGCAAGGATCACATATTTTGCAACTTTATTTGCTGCAGTGGTTGACGAGGATGTGTGCTAACACCATTGATAGATAACTCTAAATGGAGCTCTCATCTTATTTTTAAGCTTGCATTCAAATTAAAGCCACACTTGTGTTATTTCTCTTATCAGAGAACTTTTCTTAAAGTAGTAAAGGACTCCCATTTTCTGGAAACATTGTGCAAATAGGGACTTGTCTTCGATGCTCTGTTTGTGTTCTTGAAGCTCAGCTCAGTACTGCCACTGTCACTTCTGATTCAGAATGTCAAACAAAGATTCAAGGACTGTTCCAGTGACATGGCCACATAATCTGGGCTAGTACTTCGATGCATTAGTAAGAGACAGATGTTGGATTTGTTTCCTTTCAGATGAGGTGTTTAATCCATGACTATTCTGTACACTTAGAACATTAAACCAAACATCTATTGACATTATCCAGTTAAAACCTGGTCGTTGTTTAGAAAGATTTTATGATAATGGTTTTGGGGATGAGAGACTCTCGTTAAGTAGATAGATTGAAAAAGCTGGGGATTCTCATTTTAAGAAAAAAAGTTTAATGGGAGTCTTGATAGAGGTGTACAAAATTATGAGCTCAAAGATTATGATCAGGGATAGCATAGGGAACTTGTGTATAGAGTCTGAGGAGGTAGGGGAAGCCTTAAATGAGTTTTGCTTCTGTCTTTATGAATGAAAAGGACCTTGTAGTGAATGAAACCATTGAGGAGCAGGTAAGCATGTTGGAACGGATAGAGATTGAGGAAGCTGATGTGCTGAAAATTTTGACAAACATTAAGATTGACAAGTCGCCAGGGCCAGACCAGATTTGTCCTTGGCTGCTTTGGGAAGCGAGAAATGTGATTGCTTCGCCGCTTGCAAAGATCTTTGCATCCTCGCTCTCCACTGGAGTCGTACCTGAGGACTGGAGGGAGGCAAATGTAATTCCTCTCTTCAGGAAAGGAAGTAGGGAAATCCCTGGCAATTACAGACCAGTCAGTCTCACGTCTGTCGTCTGCAAGGTGTTAGAAAGGATTCTGAGGGATAGGATTTATGACCATCTGGATGAGCATGGCTGGATTAAATGCAGTCAGCACGGCTTTGTGAGGGTAGGTCAAGCCTCACGAATCTTATTGAGTTCTTTGAGGATGTCACTAGACAAGTTGATGAGGGTCGAGCGGTAGATGTGGTGTACATGGACTTTAGCAAGGCATTTGATAAGGTTCCCCATGGTAGGCTTGTTCAGAAGGTCAGGAGGAATGGGATACAGGGAAATTTTAGCTGTCTGGATACAGAATTGGCTGGTCGACAGAAGACAGCAAGTGGTGGTGGAAGGAAAGTATTCTGCCTGGAAGTCAGTGGTGTTCCACAGGGCTATGTTCTTGGCCCTCTACTCTTTGTAATTTTTATTAATGACTTGGATGAGGAAATTGAAGGGTGGGTTAGCAAGTTTGCAGATGACACAAAGGTTGGAGGTGTCGTTGACAGTATAGAGGACTGTTGTAGGCTGCAGCGTGACATTGACAGGATGCAGAGATGGGCTGAGAGGTGGTAGGTGGAGTTCAACCTGGATAAATGCGAAGTGATGCATTTTGGAAGATCGAACTTGAAAGTTGAGTACAGGATTAAAGACAGGATTCTTGGCAGTGTGAAGAATCAGAGGGATCTTGGTGTGCAGGTACATAGATCCCTTAAAATTGCCACCCAAATGGACAGGGTTGTTAAGAAAACATATGGTGTTTTGGCTTTCATTAACAGGGGGATTGAGCTTAAGAGCCGTGAGATCTTGTTGCAGAGGTACTTTTATCTAGACTAGAAGAGATTGAGGTTCACAAGGAAGAGGTATTAGAAATACTGCAGAGTGTGAAAATAGACAAGTGCCCTGGGCCGGATGGGATCTATCCTAGGATCCTCTGGGAAGCAAAGGAATAGATTGCCGAGCCTTTGGCATTGATCTTTTAATCATCAAAGTCTACAGGAATGGTGCCTGAGGACTGGCGGATAGGAAATGTGGTTCCCTTGTTCAAAAAGGGTAGTAGAGACAACCCTGGTAATTACAGGCCAATGAGTCTCACTTCAGTTGTTGGTAAAGTGTTTGAAAAAGGATTTATAACCATCTGGAAAAGAATAATCTGATCAGGGACAGTCAGCACGGTTTTGTGAAGGGTAGGTCGTGCCTAACGAATCTTATTGAGTTTTTTGACAAAGTGACCAAACAGGTAGATGAGAGTAAACCGGTTGATGTGGTGTATATGGATTTCAGCAAGGCGTTCGATAAGTTCCCCACAGTAAGGCTATTATACAAAATGCGGAGGATTGGGATTGTGGAAGGCATAGCAGTTTGGATCAGTAATTGGCTTGCTGAAAACA
>NC_057713.1:96837761-96838005 GCF_004010195.1 Chiloscyllium plagiosum
TAAGATTCTTGGAAGTGCAGATGAGCAGAGAGATGTCGGTGTCCATGTACACAGATCTCTGAAAGTTGCCACCCAGATTGACACGGTTGTTAAGAAGGCATACAGTTTTTTGGCCTTTATTAATAGAGGGATTGAGTTCCGGAACCAGGAGGTTATGCTGCAGCTGTACAAAGTTCTAGTACGTCCACACTTGGAGTATTGTGTACAGTTCTGGTCACCGCATTATAAGAAGGATGTGGAAGTT
>NC_057713.1:96838505-96936797 GCF_004010195.1 Chiloscyllium plagiosum
TATTAGATGTATCATAGAACAAGGACTTGCCTACAATGTGATCTTTGGCACTAAACAAGAGAAATATCTATGAAAATACATAGATGGAACACGTACACAAAAAAATGTAAAGAACCCATTTATTACCTGCTTTAACAGTTGTAAATCTTTATATCTCTGTTTAAGTTGAGAGTACATTTGTAGAGGATATGCATGTTGACCACTAGTAATGAAACTTTACCAACCTTTATGCCTTTTTTTGGAAGGAACAATAAATTTATTTCATTTTGTTCTGCAAATATGGGTCCCATTTCATTACTATCCAGCGCATCAGAAATGCGCTTGCTTCCTATCTGTCTGTCAATCTTTTGGTATGATACAGTACCGTTTGGCCTATTGGACCTGTCTGTCTCTGTCTGTGTCTGTCTCTCTCTCTGTCTCTCTCTCTGTCTGTCTCTCTCTGCCTGTCTCTCTCTCTGCCTGTCTCTCTCTCTGCCTGTCTCTCTCTCTGCATGTCTCTCTGTCTCTCTCGCTCTCTCTCTCTGTCTGTTTCTTTCTCCATCTCTCTCTGTCTGTCTCTCTCTGCCCCTCTGTTTCTTTTTCTCGATTAGTTTTTTATGGATAGAGAAGACCAGTTCTACCAGGCTGTCCTATCTTGAACCTGAACCTGGATTTCAGGTAGTCATCTAAAATATAAATAGACTTTAGGTCCTTTTTTGATATGTCAATGAAGAACATTTAAGGACCTCTCCTGGAAATTCATTAGCTACCAATATATGGCCTCCATTCAGGATTTTGGATCCTACTGCTACCTCAGGGGTTTGTGAGAGCCTTAGCGAAAAAAAATCTTTTTCAATAAATAACCTGTGGGAATCAGCAGTATATTTCTCCCAGCTGCTCAGCATCATAACGTGCATTGTTCAGTCCATTCTCTTATATTACTTTGCTTCCATTCTGACATGTCTGAAGACTGCAGCCAGTGAAGTAGTCAGCCCAAAATTGGTCGTCATCAAGTTGGTGTACTGCCTTACATACCCATGTGGCATCTGAAGCAACATGCAAATGAAATCTGAAATAGATTTGCTATAACCTTTTTGGCTCTCTGGGCTCTGATTTGCAGTGCTTTTGTTTTGGGCCCAAAAGTCATCAGATAACATTTGGTCAAGTTTAGCACATTAAATATTCCTCAAAATCCCTTTAACAAATTTGAATTTCTAGCAAATTACTTGAAGTAAAAATTAATTTTCAATTTATTTTGTAACCATTAGAGCATTTGGAAGGAGGTTCTCTTACACATTGCAATTTGCAAGTTGCTTTATTTTAGAATTTTTAATCCTTGGCTAACTTCAGAAAGTGGATCTTAAAGTTGGGTTTTTGATATTCTGAAATTCGTACACTTTGTAGATCTATCATTGAAATATTCTTCAGTGAGAAATAACTATAGACACTGATTTAATTCATAATACTATACACAAGACAAAGCTGTCTTAAAACTTTTAACAAATGTTCTTGCACAATTTTTGATTTGAAATTGTGAAAACCAGCCTCCCTGGTTATCATTTGAACTGCTAGTGTTGCAGTGGCTTCATCGCTTGTCATTGTTGCCATTTCTTCTCTACTCACCTCCCTCGCCCCCCCAATCCAGTCAACATCAACAGTGCTTGATGGAAATGCTGCATTATGTTTGAACAAAATAAAAATTATTTTTGCGACTTATGTAAGTGAAGGTTGGTGGTCTTTGTATTATACTGCTGATAGGTTGTGTTTATACAAACAATTTTTTATTTATTTAACTATTGTTTGTAGTTATCTAGTAGGAAGTCATAATTTAATCCATTAACTGAGATTTTTCCTCATGATTGAAATATTATGCAAGATCTATTGTTTTCAATTGTAGACGCAACTTTTAGAGACTTTGGAATGGACTTGTCTGGAGGGATGGAGCCATTTAACCCCTCCTTAAATTTGTTACCCCATTCAATTATATCATGTGTGATTTGTGATCTAACAGAATATACTGACTTCCTCCTTACTTAGATTTTTGTAACCAAATAGATTATCAATGTAATCTATTTTAAATAAATTTAGCATTTTCCAAATATCTACCACTCTTAGTGTGTTTCTTTACTTCACTCCAAAAAGATCTAGCTCTAATTTTTAGCTCTGGCCCATAGTCCTAGACTCCCCAACCAGTGGAAAAAATTTCCTTCCATCCACCTATCTGTTCCCCTTTTTAATAACATGAAAATCATGATCAAATCACCCATAACCTTCAACATTCAAAAGAATATAATGTTGTGATCCCTACTTGTAATTTAAAACTTTGAGTCCACAATTAATTCTCGTAAACGTAGTCTGCAATCCCCTCTATGTTCATCGTGATCCTTCACAAACTTTAGTGTCCATAATTGCTCTGAGTGCTTTCGATGTTGTTGGAGAAGTGTCTTGGTGGCTTTGTGTGTGAATGCAAACAAAATAAATGGAGTGTAATTCACAGGTAGTATAAATATGTTTCAATTATCAGCGTTTTACTGGAATGGGAACAACAGTCCTTAGAAACTAAGTTCTTTGCTGAAAAAATAGGTATTCACCAATCTTAAAATATCACAATGCGCTGGTAACTAGGGTCTTTCTGAAATTTGTTTTTTTCTCCCTAGTTTGCACAAATTCTGATTCTTAGATATAAGCAATAAATATGAAAATTAATGGTGAAAATCTATAATGGTTATTGATTAAGTTCATAGAGTTTTGCCAATGTATTCTGAGAAAGGGTCACCCAATCTAAAACGTTAACTCTGATTTCTCTCCACAGGTGCTGCCAGACATGCTGAGCTTTTCCAGCAAATTTGTTTTTGTACTCAAAACCAGCATTGTTTCGTATATGTTTCATAAGAAGCATCTTTCATATTTTTAATGAAGCCCACTCCCTGTCTGTGACAGTGTCAAATTTCTATATTTTCCAACTTTTTTGAACCTGTATCTCCCAGGATTCAACTTTTCCATCAGGCTTCTAACGGATTCAGCATTGTCTTTCCTCATTTGATGTCATTTGATTGGCAATCTTAAAGACTCCCTCAGGCTCCAGTAAGCTATGCAATTTGTGTACATTATCAGTATTGGAACTGAATTTAATTGTACAGTGGAAGTAATCTAGCCCTGTTTCCTAATGGTGTTCCATGTTAATCAATATGTATATGAAAGCAGATTACGCTGTTATATCACAACAACTAGGTATTCTGGCAGGCTAAATAGCAACAGATAATAGGGTAGGCTGAATGTGAAAGGGAAAACAATGTACATGGGAGGGAGTTCTTCACAGCACACTGAATAATCTTGTCCAACTGAATCTTAGAAATGTTAATAACTACAATTTTGAGCATTACTGTAACCTGTCATCAAAAACTTAGTTATTATCTATAATCTTGTAGAAGGGACTGCTAAGGTCTACATGTTCATTTTTATTGATGGATGTACAAATAGCGTCAATAATGTTTTTTCAAAAACCTATTAAACTACTGTGTTTTCTTCTCTGTAGGAACCACAGACGTGGGAAAGGCACCATCGGTTGCTTGAGTCAAAGAATTAAAGCAGAGAATCCTCAGCTGTAGTTATCTTTTCTGAGTTGCAAAATTAGTTCCATAAAGAAATATCCACGCACCACATTTTATTTCTTAGTATAATAAAGGTTTTCTAAATTTCCATAGTGCCAAAGTTTTAATAAAGAAGCAGAAATGTTTTTTGTACATTGTTTTGAAACAAATTTGTACAGTTGGGATTTTACTACATTTTTAGTGAGATGTGCCTGATCACAATTGCACATTTTTCGTGCAAGCTTTTGCATTTCCCAACATTTGGCTCAAATGTCATATAGTATCTGCCTTCCTAGGATACTAGGCAGTTTCAATAAGCTTTGAGCAATCAAATGACATTTCAGAATTAATTTAAAACAACCATTAATCAGTTTTTAAAAAATGAAAACTGATTTATTTGACTTAATTATGCATGGTACTTTTTGTATATGCTTTGGAAAACATATTTGTTCAATTTCATGTTTTGAGCTTTCGTAGATACTGACATTTACACAGACATTGTAGATATAGACAAAGTGAGCGATATGTTTCTCCCCAAATATTTTCAGAAGCCATATGCACAGTCGCTAGCATTTTTCAGTATCTTTTGCAAAAGTGATTTTGTATACTGAAATTAGGAAATTGCTGCTTCTATATATACAATACTACATTTATATAATATATAGTATTTAAATATTGTAAGCATTGAATAAGGGGGTTGCAAGCTGTGGTTTGAATAAATCAATGTCCAGTTCTAATTTTTCACGCTATTTATTGTACTTTATGGTATGAGTACAGTGAGGAGAGCATCCAAGTAGATTGGTCATGCTTTATATATATATATAAATATCTATATAGTGTTAGAAATTCACCACTATAGTTATTTGCATTTAGTTTATCTTGGCTTTTGAAAACAATTGCCATTTGTGCTTCATCCACTTCAATAATGTTTGTGTTAGATTTTTTTCCAAAACTAACAATGATACATTTACAGCACTAGGTAAGGTAAAACAGTTAACATGTGTACTTAGATTTAGATATGGTTTTTCTATTTCTGTAGAAATATTGATCTCTTTTTTAAAAAAAAAAATTGGATCATGATTACAGTATTGGCTGGTCCTGGTGAATGATGCATTTTTATAATGCTAAAGAATCATTTGCACATTTATTATATAAGTACTGGATGTTAAATTTTTGAAAGCTTGATTATTTGTTTGAACTTTGGTTGTTCAACTATACAGGCACATACAAGCCCTCAATCAAGTTAGTTTGGAGCTGCACAAGTGACTCTTCAAAGCGGTTTAGCATTATATTTACTATTTTTAATATTCACCAAGAATGCTAGTAAAGCATGAATTCTTTAAATGCATCATGATAAAATCATTGCTCTTGGTCACATTTTCATACTTAAAATATATGAACAATGTTTGAGTTTTTAAATATAGTGAAGACTTAATTTAGCACAACATTAGTGCAATTTGTACAGCTTTTCCAAACACTGTTTGAGAGATGCTGCACCAGATGTTATTTAGGGCTTGCTAGCATCACAGTTGTTAATTTGTGCAGAGTGCTAGTTGCCTAAATCGTAATGGTTTAGTATCCTATATTTTTTTAAAACTTTAATAAATGTCACTGTGGTTCTGAACAGTGAAATCTTAAGACCAAGCATTGTTGAATAGAGGCAATGTCAGAACTTTCCCTTCTAGCTGTACTCCATAAGACTGACAGAAAATGCATTTTGAAAGTTTTTACATGTCACAACTATATATTAAATCAACGTTTTAGAAACCCTCATTCGTCATTAATTGATTTTTTTTTCCTTCTAATCCAAATTTCTTGATAGGTAACCTAGTGATGTAGGTACATTTAGTTTTGACACTGCTCAAAAATCCATGTACAACTGCTCCACCAATGAGAATTAACCAACATGTAGGTGAATCAGCAAATTGCCAACATCTAATAAATAACAACTTCACTCTTTTTATTTTGGCTTATGTGCTATTTTGTTTGTTGAACCACATTGTCTGTAAGGTTCTGAGAACAATCACATCAAAAATGATCAGCAAAGATTTGGAACAAATTTTGAAAAAATCTGAATATCTGACATTATCAGCCAGCATCCATGCCATTGATAGCTTTCTAGGAAACCTAAATGTGCCGTTATCTGGGTCATTGGAGATTTTTATACAAACTTATTTAATCTGTTATTCTTGCAGCTAATGTTTTTACATTGATATCATTTAGCTGTCTACTGTCTTGATGTTTAGGTTTTATGTAGGTTTGACAAATTCTTTTCCATTGACTACAATGATTGTATTATGTGAACTTGACACATTTCAAAATAAATCTTCATTTTAAAGTGTTGTTGGATTTAGTTTTGTTTTTGCCTTCTGTTCAACTGCAACAAAGATAAAAGACTAAAAAAAACTCAAGTTGGCATTTACATGTTCCTTTACACTTACTCTTCCTTTGCATGTAGTGTATTCATTCTTTGAGGCTTGCTAAGCCATTGTCACAGAGATGTTCTACATTTAATATTGCTTGGAAAACTTGAGGTTTGAAGAATTGTGGGAAAATGGGTTTACTTCAAGATTTGTAGAAATACCTGGAGTGGTTTCTTTAAAACAGGTTGTTGGAAAGTCGATGGACAGTGAGATTTATTTTCATAAGATTTCCTTGAAATGTAAATTGATAACTGCTTGCATTTCTGTAGACCAGTGCTGGCCTGTTTTGAATAGTGATTGTTTTGGAGAAAAGAATGCAAAGAACAACAAAAACAAATTGCTGGAAAAGCTCAGCAGGTCTAACATCACCTGTGAAGAGAAATCGGATTTAATGTTTCAGGTCCAGTGACATTTCCTGAGAAGAACAAGCTGCCAAGATCATCTCTCAAGTTTCTGAAAATAAATTATTCTTTTTGCCTAATTTAGTTCAGGCTGAAATGTACTTTTTTTAGAGTGATTAAAAGGCAGGGATTAATGTGTTGGTATTGTCACTGGGCTAGTAATCATTAATGTTCTGGGGATATACGTTCAAGCCCCACCATGGTAGAGGATGCTATTTGAATTCCGGAAAATTTTCGGAAGTGATTGAAGGAACACCACAAAATTGTACCTCCTGAGCAACTTAGGTCTTTAAAATGGGCATCTAAACTAGTAATGCTGCCAAAAATATCACTGCAAACTTGTATGTGCAACTTTGTTCTTCCTTGCTGAGTGATAACTGATTAATTCTATTTGAATAGAGGTTTTTTAAAAAAAAAACTGAATTTTGAAATGGCATGATAGTATGGATCTGAAAGATGGGTTTCTGGGATCTTACGACCATTTGAAAGACAGCAACTCTTGATAATGCAGAACTCCTCCACTGGTTCTGCCAATCTCTACGTGGTGCATAAGTGAGTGGGAACTGCATAAAGCTGCAGTTACCTTCTTCTCCAGCACTTCTGGCTGGGTCTTCTGCCTTGGCTTCAAATGTCTGGGTGATCTGTCTTGTGGTTTGGCTCTGGATTGTTGGAGGTTGAGAGACGATTTACATCAATTTTAAGGACACTGCCTAATTCTAGTAAGCATTCCAATCTTCCAAAGATTTTCAGGATGCTCCGTGAATGAGTAGGTGCTGAAGTGGATAGAGTGAGTGAAGTAAACAGGTAGACTGGCAGGTGCGTTAAAAGGTAGTTAGGATTGGGTTGGAGGGAGCCTGAGGTCATGGGGGATAGTTGGGTGGGGGAAGTCAGTGGCAGTAATTGGTTAAGTTCTTTAGTGACTTGGAAGTTCGGAAAGGATTTTTTCTGTTTAAGCAACCATCTAGAATCTCGACTACTAGAGACGATTTGGACAGGTCCCAGTGAACAGGGCAATCTGTCAGAAGTTCAATCCCTGACAATCTAAAGATCTGTTGGGCGCCAGTTCAAAATTGTTTTGAGTCTCCTGGGCTTTGCAGGCCTAATAAACTTTAAGTCAAGCGGACTTGATTGAACAAGGACAAAAAAGTGTGGCGCTGGAAAACTACAGTCGGTCAGGCAGCATCCGCGGAGCAGAAGAGTCGGTGTTTCGAGCATAAACGCTTCATCAGGAATGATTGAGCTGGGGAGGGGAATTGAAGGAAGCGGAAATCTGGTACTGCTCTGCTGCGAGGGAACCGGTTCCTCGGTACATTGGGTGAGAAAGATGGAGGATTTCGGCTGCGAGTTTGATGATTCCGTCTTTGAATCGTATCGGGAAAGGAAGATGGTGTCCGGGATAAAGCTCGGAACATACAAAGCCAAACTCTGCGAGCCTCGGGTGAGAAGTTTTGAATTTAATTGGCGACCTATTGCCCCGAGCGGGAGTTCATAGGCAGTGTGCGTTGCACATATTGTCGTCCGACTGGAAACCAGATTGGAACGAGCCCTGGAGACAACTTTAAACCTTTCTGCTGTGGAGGGCTGGGGTGTTAGTTCAGTCGTGACTAGACAAACAAGCAGATACTGCAGGAACATAACTATAAACGATCTAAATTATAGCCTTCCTCAAATGCCTTCAATCTTTCTGAACTATTCTGGAGCAAATTCTAAACCTTAAGTCAATGTCAGATGTGACATCAGTGAGTAGAGGTTATAACCAAAGAACAGCCCATTTATCAATTTATTCCACACTACTCTTAAACCTTACTAGAGGCATCATTTCTGAAATTAATCAGCATAACAAGTATTCCCTGCTCCCTCCTGGGAGTTTCAGTGACTGTAATTTTAGGACTATTCATAATTTAAATTCAACATCTCTGTCCGTTAACATTCTGTTCTGCACTTCCCTTTACGCGCTGAATTCATTTGTCTATTTTGATTACCATGCGATTGTCATGTTTGTGTGCTTGTTTATTGGCTCTTTGATGTAAGCTACACTATAACGCAGTTTTCGGACTGCGAATATGCTTCTTGAATAAAACACTATTGTTGTTATTTGGCTTCCTCTAAAATGCACCCAAGTATTCACTCCAGCTACTCCCTATGGAATATTGGGATTATAGATGAGATGGTAGGTGGTTTGTAGGAGGTACAAACCTGGTTAGTCGGTCAAGGAGAGGTAGTTGTCAGTGTGAATACTTAGGGCTTGGTTCTTTAGTTACAGAAGGGTTAAGTAGGATTTCTTGTCAAAGGACCTGGAGCATTTGGAGGGTTCTGAGGAGCAGGGGAATTGTCAAATAGAAATTCAGATTATCCAGGTAATATTCTCCTGCACAAATTCTGTTTAATAGCATGCAAATTTGGCTGTTGTTAGGTTTTATTTTAATTACTAGTGCTTTTTGAAGAAATTTGACTGAAAAAAATCCATTTGATCTCATGTCTTTGAATACAATAATTTCTACTGTAGTTTGTCTAAATGAGTCATAAAACTCAAACAGTAAAACAAGAGGCCATTCAGTCCATCATGTGTGTGCTAGCTATTGAAGAAGCTTGACAATTACTTCTATTCCCCTGCACTTTCCACCACAGTTTGGCAAATATTTCCTTTGAAATATTTATCTCATTCTCTTTCTAAAGTTATTCTTGAATTTGCTTTCACTGCCCTTTCAAGTGGCACATTTCAGATCTTAACAACTTGCTGCACAAAGAAAGAATGGTTCATTTGTCAACTACCATTTTAACATAAAAATTGCCCTTTTATAAAACACAACTTGGAACTCTGGTATTGTTTCCTAATATAGGTATCATACTTAAAGAGGACCTTGGAGTGGGTAAACAGGACATTTGTTTTAGCATAGTTAACAGAGATGCAAGACATACAGACATACAACATGAAAACAAACCCTTTGGTCCAACCTGTCCATGTTGACTAGATATCCTAAAATAAACTAGTCCGATTTGCCAGCTTTTGGCCCACGTCCCTCTAAACCCTTCCTATTCATATACCCATCCAGATGCCTTTTAAATGTTGTAATTGTACCAGCCTCCATTACTTCCTCTGGCCGCTCATTCCATACACGCACCACCCTCTGCATGAAAAAGTTGCTCCATATGCCCTTTTAAATCTTTCCCATCTCGCCTTAAAACTACACCCTCTAATTCTGGATTCCTCCACCCCAAGGGAAAAAAACCTTGTCTATTTATGCTACCCATGCCCCTTATGATTTTATAAACCTCTATAAGGTCACTCCTCAGCCTCCAACGTTCCAGGGAAAACGGCATCCAACTTATTCAGCCACTCCCTATAGCTCAAACCCTCCAAACCTGGCAATATCCTTGTAAATGTATTCTGAACCCTTTCAAGTTTCGCATCATCTAAAAATAAAAAATGTCTTCCTGAAAGAAGAAAACCGATTTTCCTTAGTTGCTCCTGTTAAACATTCTTAATAATTTGGGAATGCCTGCTTTAAATCTTCCATTAAATTATTCTGGTCTAAGCAGAATGATCCTAGTTTCTAATGTCTCTGAATATAATTGATGTCTAGCATCCCTCTTAAACATGCTAATAAATCTCTTCTGCACCCACTCTTAAGACCTTCCTAAAGAATGTATTTAGAATGAGACACGATATCCACCTGAGTCTCAAGCAATGTTTCTAACAGCTAATATAGCATTTGTTATGTTAAAACTATATTAATTTTTATATTCTTTGATTTTTGAAAGTTGAGTTGGCTGATGTGAAAACCTACCAGCAATGTCTATGTCACAAACTGCCATCAATTAATAACTCTGCAGTAGACTTTATTTTAGAAAAAACTCTGCTTCAGTTTCAGTGTGTATTGCCTCTGATATCTTGTAGTGGTTCTGGGGTGAAATCTGCATAGCTGATGATGTGGAGAAGCTGACTGCACTGAAGTTTCGTGGAGATCTGGCATTCAAACATCAGGATTATCAGGTATCCAAGAACCTAGAAAGTTTGCCTTAACCAAGGAAAGTTCAGTAACCTGTAATACTACTATTTTTTTTCAAAGGCCAATTTCAACTTTAGAACAGTGGAGTGCTGAAATGTTGGAAGTACACCGTCATCTCACTACCATTATTGGGATGGCTGTGGTGCATTACATAGAACATTGTCAACAAAGTTTTAATTGTGGGGCACAGTGCACACTTGTTTCTAGGGGATATGTAGATTTTTGTTGAAGATGGATTTTGGCTGTGACAGCTTTTAATAACAGTTGCATTGAAAATTGTAAACAACGACTTGATCACAAGATACTGTAAAATGCGTATTTTACTGCACCTTTTCTTTCCCAGAAAGCATTGTGTGAATACTCCAGTAGCCTGGCACTTGTTCCAGAATCAAATATTGCTCTCAGAAGAGATCTACAGGAGGCCCGAGCTCGATGCCTTTGCTTTCTTGGCAGATCTGATGATGCCTTGGATATAGCACAAACATTGGTTGGTCTTAACATCATTTTAAATTTCGCAGTGTTATGAAGTAGTGTTTGTAATCAAAAATACAGGGTTTGTATCACAAAACACTGAAATATCAACTGCAATTCAGTAGGTAACATTTCTCACCTTTGAGTCAGAAGATCTGGGTTTCATGTTCCACGATAAGACTTGAGCATATAATCCAAGCTGACACTCAGACTGATGCATTGTTCTCAGCTTCACCTTTTGGAGTTGTTAGACCAAAGCCCCTTCTACCCCCTCAGGTGAATGTCAAATATCCCGTGGAAGCCAAAATAAAACAAAAAACTGAGGATGATGAAAATCAGAAGCAAGAACAGAAATGTCTGAGAAAATGCAGCAGGTGTAGCAGCATCTGGGGAGAGAATATAGAGTTAAAGTTTCGGTCTAGGGACCTTCTTCAGAACCCTACTTTGTCTGCACATGCTGCCAGACCAGTTGAGTTTTTTTCAACAATTTCTGTTTTTGTATCCCATGGATACAGGAAGAGCAGGGCAATCTTTGGTGTCCAAGCCAACATTTAACTCTCAACCAGCATGACTGTACCAAATTTATCTGGTCAGTATCATGTTGCTTTTTGTGCAACCTTGAATTCCATTTCCTCCATTACAACAATAAACTCAGTGGATTGTAAATGCAGTTAAGCAAAATGTGTGATAATTGTGTAATAAAAAAGAAACTTGCCTAGCTATGGGAAAGCAGTGGGATTGTGACTAATTGGATAGCTCTTCTACAGAGTGTTGGCATGGCACAGTAGGCTAAATGGCATATTGCATACAAGATAAATGCTAATGTAATGCAACATTAAGCCACTTGCGGTTTTTATATATATTAATAACTTAGATATTTTCTTCATTCTAATCTGTTGCTATTTTTACTCTGTCTACTAGAGATCTGAGATAACCAACACAGACCATCTCACTACAGTTCTTAACCTGGATATTCTCATCTATCATAATGCTGGAAACCTGTCTGAAGAGCTCAGCTGTTTACAACAGTTAATTTCCGTGCACACACTCAATCCATGGTACTGGAAGAAGCTAGCTGAGTGTTACCTTGGTCATGCTCAAGTCTTACTGTCTGCGACAATGTCAGTTGTCCCAGTCTGTAAGGAAGGATATTGCCTTAAAATATTAGAAAAATCAACTATAGAAACAGCAACATCTAAAACCAAAGCTGACTGTGCACAAGCTGAACCATTAAGCAAAAATCCTTGCGTGCAAGTGAATTGTGAAAGGCGAATAAACTTCATCAGGAATGCATTCAAGGTGGAAAACTCTGGCCTAACGTCTACAAGAAATTTAAAGCAGTCATGTGGAGGAGACAATGTAGTATCTGTTTATTCAGTTGTTGGTGATAGCACTGAAGTCGATTCCAAAAGAGGGCAGCAGTTGAAGGATCTGTGGCTGTTCGCATGTTCCTCCTTTGTACGAGCGAGGTAAATATGTAACAGACGAATGAGCTAAAAGAAAATAACGGTGAATGAAAAATTGAAAAATGAAAAAGAAAAGCAGGAAACGAATGTCAAATATTTCAATTTGGAGAAAGTGAGGACTACAGATGCTGGAGATCAGAGCTTAAAAATGTGTTGCTGGAAAAGCGCAGTAGGTCAGGCAGCATCCAAGGAGCAGGAGAATCAATGTTTTGGGCATAAGCCCTTCTTCAGGGCTTATTTTTCAAATATTTCAATTTGACTGTTTAGATAAAATTGTCCTCTTTCTGGCTCAGTTTGACTGCTTTGGATTAATAATTATCTTGTTATTAGTAAATGTAGATTCTGGAAAGGTTCCACTCGGAAAATAACTAATATGACTCTTTTATTCAAGGAAGGAGGAAGGTAGAAAGAGTGAAATTTTAGACCCATTAGCGTGTCATATATGAGGGAAATGTTGGAATCAATCATTGAGATTATAACTGGGCAGTTTGAAAAACTCAGTAATCAGGAAAAGTCAGCATGATTTTGTGAAATGGCAGTCATGTCCAACTAATTTATTTAAATTCTTTGAAGGAGCAAGGTGCTGTTAATAAAATGAAGCGTGTTGATCTATTGTACTTGGGTTTCCAAAAGCATTTGACAAGGTCCAACAAAGATCTTACACCATAAATTAAGAGCTCAGGGTGCAGGGCTAACTTATTAGCAAAGAGTGAAAATTGGCTCGCTGGCAGAAAACAAAGTATTTGTGGACAGTCTTTTTCAAATTGGCAGAATATGATGAGTAGAGTCCTCCAGGTGTACATGCTGACTGTCAACTTTTTTCAATTTATGTTGATGACTTACATGAGGGATTTTTGATTTAATTTGATTTATTATTGTCACAATGAAAAGTATTATTTAGCGTAATATGCAGACAAATCATGCCTTACATTAATATTTAAGGGTAATAGAATGCAGAGTAAGGTGTGACAGCTGTAGAGAAGGTTCAAAGAAAAACCATCCCTAATATATGAGAGGTCTGATAACATTGGGAAAGAAGCTATTCTTGAACCTGTTGGTACATGTTTTTAAACTTTTGTATCCCCTGCCCAGTAGAAGAGGATGGCAGAGAGTATAACCAGGGTTGGCGGAGTTTTTGATTATGTTGGCTGCTTACTTGAGGCAGCAGGAAGTATAGTGTCAAAATCATCGTGGCTGAAGTTACCAGCGTAGGTAGGAAAATATGTTGTAAAGATTTCCCTGATTATAGATAGGTTAAGTGAGTGGGCAGACATTTGGCAGATAGAGTATTAAGTATGAAAATGTGTAGTTCTTCATGGACGACACAGTGGCTCAGTGGTTGTCAGGACCACTGTTTCACAGTGCCAGGGACTCTGGTTTAATTCCAGTCTCGGGCAATTTGTTAAGGTTGCATATTCTCCCCTGACTGGATTTCCTCTGAGTGCTCCGGTTTCTGCCACGGTCCACTGATGTGCAGGTTAGGTTGGTTGGCCATGCTAAATCGCCCATAGGTCCAAGAATGTGCAAATTAGGTGGATTAGCCATGGAAAATGCAGGGTAACAGGCTTGAAGGTAGGTCTGGATGAAAATTAGGGATCACCTTTTCTGCTTTTAGGACAGAAATGGGGAAATTGTTTTCTCACAGCTCTGTCTGCCTCTGGTGGTGGGGTCTTTGAGCATTTTTAATTCAAAAGTAAGTAGATTTTTGTAGTGCAAAGGAATCAAAGATCAGACATTATGGAGGGTTTGCAGGGCCGGAGGAGATTAAGTGATAAGGATGGGCAAAGCCGTGAGAAGTTTTAAAAGGAGGATATAAATATTAAAATCAAGACATTATTTGACTTAGAGTAAATAGGTCAGTGAGCATAGTCAACAGGAAATCAGGACATTAAAAAGCAGCATTTAGGATAACCTCAGGTTTGCAAAGCAAAGCATGTAGGAGACTGGTTAAGGCTGTGTTGGAATAGTCGAGAAGTAGTGAAGGCAGTAGTGAAGGTTTCAGTAGCTGATAAACTGAGGAGATGGGCAGTATTGTGGAGATGGAAACAGGTGATCATAGCAATGGCACAGAAATATGGTTGGAAGCTCACCTTGATCCAAAGGACAGCAAGGGTGGAAAACAGTTTGCATCAGTCTGAGCACAATTGCCATGAGGGAAAGGAATGGATTCAGTAGCTAAGGATTAAAGATTATAATAGGGGTCCAAAGACAAAACCAAATTTTAGCCATTCTGAGATGAGTTCTCTCTGGTACCAATGAGGTTGAACTGTGAATTTTATGTGTTATCAACTACATGCTGCAGTTTGCTTTAGAATATGAAAAATTAACCAGTGAAACCCATCTGTGTGCAGACTTCTGTTGCAGATGGTGAAGGCACAACAGGCCTCCTTCGTCTTAGAGAGGAACCTAACTGTCCAACAGGAGATCAAGCAGGAACTTGGCAATCTGGAGTTGAGTGAAGAGGCGCTGAATGCAATAAGTAAGGTAGCTTGATGTTTTATATTTCTATAAACAGTGTAAGTAAGTTGTGTAAATTTCTATGTCCTGTGTTTGGACACATCATGAGACTTGGGATTCCTATTCATTAACCACAGATGCCAAAACTAAAAGCTGGCATTTTCTCTCTAAACCTCTCGCCCCCCCAGATGCTTTTTAAAACCGACCTTTGACGAAAGATTTGATCACTTTTGATCAAACATCTCTTGTTATGGCCTCGGTGTCTGATAATCACACTTATGAAAGATCTGGGAACAACATAACACATTACAAATTTACGACATTAAAGTATAATGTATAACTTGTATAAATGCAAGTTGTTGAGCTGTACTTTCTTAAAAACAGGTCAACAAATTCAGTGTAATATCCGTTGTTAAAATGGTTTAGTGAAAAAATTTATTTCCAGATCAGTGCTTTGAGACGCTCAAGATCAAATCCCAAGGACAGATTTATACAGGCACCATGGTAGATTGCATTTAAGTGTTGAGACTAGGATACAGCATTAAATAAAGAAATTGTTCAATGTTGTAATATGAAAATAATAGGCTTGGTTTTCTGGAGCAAAATTCATCTTCATCCAAACCCATTTTGTGCAAAGGTTAACTTCATCTGGTGCTACATTGAAGAAGATACTGTAATTATGATAATAAATACTGAACAGTTCAACAAAGCTTTTGTAGAGAGTACAAAAACAAATTAGTGATGGCAAACGTTTCTAAAACACTGGCCAGCACGGACTTGGAGTGACTAGAGAAGTTAGGGTTACGCTCTGCAAAGCAGAAAAAGCTAAAACGTGATCTAATTGGGCTGTTCAAAATTGAATGGTGCTTTGATATAGTAGATGGTGAAAAACTATTTCCTGTCATGATGGAGCAGTAACCAGGGTCACCAGAATAAGAGAATTGGCAAAGTAAGCTGGAGGGAGATGAGAATTTTTTTAATATAATGTGTTTTGTCATCTAAAGTGCACTGCCTGAAAGGTTAGTAAAAGCAAATGCAATAGTAATATTTGGAAGGGAATTAGATAAGGTTTGAAGAAGAAAACAAACCTGCAAGGTTACAGGGAAAGAGCAAAGGGAGTGGAACTAATTGGAAAGCTCTTTGAAAGTGTCAGCATAGGCATGATGCACTGAATGGATTCCTGCCTTGTCAGGTTCTTTAAAACTGTAATGTTCTTAATTAGATAAGCATTTCTGATGTTTTATTGTGTATTTGTTGCTGAATAACATATATTGATAGGATAGTGAAGAAGGTGTTTGGTATGCTTTCCTTTATTGGTCAGAGTATTGAGTACAGGAGTTGGGAGGTCATGTTGCGGCTTAACAGGACATTGGTTAGGCCACTGTTGGAATATTACATGCAATTCTGGTCTCCTTCCTATCGGAAAGATGTTGTGACACTTGAAAGGGTTCAGATAAGATTTACAGGGATGTTGTCAAGGTTGGAGGATTTGAGCTTTCGGGAGAGGCTGAACAGGCTGAGGCTGTTTTCCCTGGAGCGTCGGGAGGATGAGGGGTGACCTTATAGAGGTTTACAAAATTATAGGGGCATAGATAGGATAAATAGACAAAGTCTTTTCCCTGGGGTGGGGGAGTCCAGAACTAGAGGGCATAGGTTTAGGGTGAGAGGGGAAAGATATAAAAGAGACCTAAGGGGCAACTTTTTCATGCAGAGGGTGGTACGTGTAGGATGGGTATATGAATAGGAAGGGTTTGGAGGGATATGGGCCAGGTGCTGGCAGGTGGGACTAGATTGGGTTGGGATATCTGGTCAGCATGGACAGGTTGGACTGAAGGGTCTGTTTCCATGCTGTACATCTCTATGACTCTATTAGATGTTGATTTAGTTATACTACTATTGTGTTGAAAGACAGTAAATAGTAATAGGAGATCTGCATTAGCTGTGGACCCAAATGTTCATGTTTTTAATGGTTGTGGTGGGGTTTTAAAGTCTGCTTTAATCCAGTAGTTTTAGTTGATTCCATACCAATCCTAGAATAGTACACGGGATAATCTTTTAATTGATTGATAAACTGTTAAAACTTTCTAGTTTTGAGTTGAGGTTGCAAAGATGTGGAATATGTTACTTATGCATATTGACTACAAACTTGCCTCACCGACAGGTGGAGGAATGAGCTCAAAACTGTAACCATCTGAGGGTGTGTCACAGTATTTGAGTGCCTCTCTGAGACTCACTGGAATGTGATTTTGTCTTTGCGTGAACCTTTTTTTCTCCCTGGTGAAAATACTTGACAGGTTTAAGTTTTCGGTCACATCTTTATGACCAGCTCTGATCAAATATTGTCAAGCAAGTGTGACTGGCCCCAAGGAATCATGTGACCGTCTGTCAGTTAATTTATTCAAGTACTAAATTATATGACAGCATGTTCATCGAGTGTGTGGTGTTGGAAAAGCCCAGCAGGTCAGGCAGCAGGAGAGTCGACGTTTTGGGCAAAAGCCCTTCATCAGGAATTAGGTTAGCCTCGTGGTAATGTTACTGGGCGAGCAATTTAGAGGCTTTGCTGAATAATTCAGAAAACAAAGCCTTTAACTCCTGCTAATTTGAATTCTTAAAAAAAAAAATTCTAACTAACCATGATGATTCACAAAGAAACTTACAATGCTTACCCATGTGGACTCAGAGAAACCAGGGAGAGTTAGCAAGTGTTGATCTTGCCATTACACCACATCCTGAGAATGAAGATAGCACAGAGTCGTAGAGATATACAGCATGGAAACAGGTCATTCAGTCTAACTCGTCCATGCCGACCACATATCCTATCCTAATCTCTAGTCCCATTTGCCCATATCCCTCTAACACCTTCCTATTCATATACCCATCCAGATATAAATGTTGTAATTGTGCCAGCCTCCACCACTTCTTCCTCTAGCAGCTCATTCCATGCACGCACTACCCTCTGTGTGAAATAAATTGCCACTTAGGTCCCTTTTAATTTTTTTCCCCTTACCCCTAAACCCATGCCCTCTAGTTCTGAACTCCCCCAACCTAGGGAAAAGACTTTGTCTATTTACCCTATCCGTGCCCCTCATGATTTTATAAGCCTCTATAAGGTCACCCCTCAGCCTCTGACGTTCCAGGGAAAACAGCCCCAGCCTATTCACCTCACTCAGCCTAATCTAAGTAAAGTTCTTGGAGCCAGGTAAATCATAAAAACTCCCTTACGTATGACCAAATGTTTTACAGTGGCTCATGGTTTGCCCACCATTTGAAAAGATTGCAAATGTTTTGTAGATTTTTGCACAACTTTGAACTTCAGCTTGGCTCAGCTCATGATTGACTTGGCACTAGGTCAGATGATTCATGTGCATCTTGCTCTCTCACTCATCCATTTACCTTTGACATTCTATGACATTACTAAAACTGAATCTCCCACTATCAACATTCTGGGGGTTAACAATAATCAGAAACTGAACTGGACCATAAACTGTAATTAGCGCAGGTCAGAAGCTCATAATTCTGCAGCAAGTAACTCATGTCCTAACTCCTCAAAGCCTGTCCACCATCCACAAGGCACAAATTGGAGTGTAATGGAATCCTAATAGACAAAGCAGCCTGCTTGATTGGCAACACATCTGCCATCTTTTACATTTGCTTCCTCTGCCACTTCCTCTGCAGCAGTGTGTACTATCTACAAAATATGCTGCAGAAACTCACCTTCGATAACACCTTCCAAATCCATAACATCTACCACCTAGAATGATAAAGGCAGCAAATGCACATTGACATCACCATGTCAAGTTCCCCTCCAATCCACACACCATTCTGACTTGAAATGATATCACTGTTCCTTCACTGATACTAATCAAAATCATAGAAATCTTTTCCTAATAGCAGTATAATATCCCTACATCCTAAGGACTGCAGTGGTTAAAGAAGAGAGCTCACTCCTGACTACCTCCTCAAATGTAATAAAGAATGGTCAATAAATGCTGGTCAAGTAAGTGAAGCCTAAATCCTATGAATGAAAAGACAAGTACAGGCAATTGACTGAGATTAACATTTCCATGCTGTACTGAGGGTTTGCTGCTCTGTCAGAAATGCTGTTCTTTGGTTGATTTTTCTAGACATATGTTAAGATCTATTTCAAAGTAGTGTTTTCTTCCTCCCTGTCCTGATATCATCAGACTAACCATTTTATTTGTTGCTTGTGGGCAATTGCAGCATACAATATTTATTGAGATAATGAGTCTTTGCTATTGAAAGTGAGTCATAGTACATGAAGTCTTTGCGATGTTTCTGCGGGATGTAAAGAGATGTTAGATGAATTCAAATCCATCTTTGTGGTATTTTCTACAAAACTAATGTTTCTCTTGTTTAATTATATTTTATGTCAAATCCATTGGGAGATCGTATTAATTCTAAAGGATAGAATAGTCAAGACATGTAGTGCACATTTGGTGTGGTTTCTTTGTGTTGGATAGTTTAAAGCTCAGGCTGGAGAACAGAATGTACAATTCCTTTCAGACCATATCAAACTGTCATGGCCTCAAAACATATGTATGTAATTTGATCTAATATGCACCAGGGAATTTGGATATGAGCCCAGTGTATTAGCAAACAGTATAGTGCAGTTTAGCAAAGCTTCAAGTTTGTCCTGTGCAAGAGATAGGAACTTTTTTGGCCTGTTCTCTAAATAAAAGAGTTTACTCTGTACTTCAATTACAGTAGCTCCATTTTTATGCATGGGATGTAAACATTCATGAGAAAAATTCCAGGGATGAGGAGCCTCAGTTGTGAAAGTAGATTTGAGAAGTTAGGAATGTTTTCTGTATAGAAAAGAAGATTGAGTTGAGATTGAGAGGAAAATTGGTAGAGGTATTCAAAATAATGAGGGATCTAGATAGAATAGATAGGGAGAAACTGTTCCCACTTGTAAAAGGATTGAGAATGTGAAGGCACAGATTTAAAATAATTGGCAGATGAACCAAAAGTACATTGAGAAAACCTTCAATGCCATGAGTTGTTAAGATGTTGAATGCACTGTTGGAGACTGTGCAGTGGAGACAGGTTTAAATTAAGCATTCTGTAGGGAACTAGACTGTTAACTGGAAAGGAAACATGCAGGTTCATTGTGTGAAGGCCTGGGAATTGCACTAAGTGAGTTGCTTATTCAAAGGTCTGGTGCAGATACATGGACAAATGGCCACATTTGACGATGTAACAATTCTGTGATTTAACCTTGTCAAAGGAATATCATTGTCATTTTTTAAATGCAAAACATCCTTAATTCACAACACCTTCACAAAGACCTCCTGTTGCTTCAGTGCAGTGATGATGACACAACATTTCGGTTGGGGGTCAGAGATGTAGGCAGTGAACAACACCATTGATTTACTACTGGCTTCAGGATTTGACTATCTCATCAAAAACCAGTGAGCTTCTTGCAAGACGAGAACTTGTTGCTAGAGGGCATTTTGAGAATTTTACACTTGAAATACATTAAAAATTTTAAAATTGTTGAAAACAGCTGTCCAGTTTATTTCAAAGTACAAGAAAGAGTTCAAAAACTTGCCTGAGATCTGATCAGCCTTATCTTGACAGGATCTTTTAGGACAGTTTTATAGTTGCCCTTGAAGCATTTGTCATTTGTGCCAATTTCTTTCTGCAGCTGTCAATTATATTTTATGTCAAATCCATTACACTGGGCATCATAAACTCAAGATAAGGGATCAGCCATTTAGGACTGAAATCGCTGCGGTTGTTGTAGACTGTTAGAATTCCCTACCCTGGGATGTTCAGTAAATTAAGTATATTCAAGACAGAAGTCAAGAGATTTTTGGATGCTAAGCGTTTTGATGAATGAGTTCCATGTTCCCACTAATTTGTGTATGGATATTTCACCACAAAATAATTAGCTCATGTTTTAAAATTATTCGTCTTTGTTCTGGACTTCACCCCCTGCCCCTGGCTGAAGAAGTAGTATTTTTATCAGCCCAGCTGAATCCCTTGATCATTGTAAAAGCCCAAATTAGAACATCTCAAGCCTTACAAGTAAAGGAAATGTAAATTGAGGTTATACAACCTCAAAATGAAACCTTTTAAGCTCTGGAATGACGCAGACCTCACATTGACAAAATTCCTCCGAATCTGTTTTTTTGCAACAGTGATAACTTCTGCCCATTTGCAGCAGTGATTTTTAGTTAACCCTAATCAGAGCTATAGTTTGAGAGACATGAATGTGGGAAATGTTACAGAATATACTGTTCACAGCTATATAGGAAATGTTGCAAAGGGTGATCCACAGCTGAAACCAGGTGGTAATAACATATAGTGAGTTGTTTTATTCGTTAACAGAATTACAGTGTCACCGGCTAGGCTGGCATTTATTGCCTATCCATAATTGCCTAGAGGGCAATTAAGAATCAGCCACATTGCTGTGGGTCTGGAGTCACTTTTAGACCAAGTAAGAATGGTATTTTCCTTAAAGGAAATTTGTCCTTCCCTGAAGGGTATTAGTGAGCCAGATGTGTTTTTACGAACAATCAACAATGGATTCATGGTCATCATTAGACTCTTAATTGCAGATGTTTTATTGAATTCAAATTCTACCACCTGCTGTGGTGGGATTTGAACCCAGGTCCTCAACATTACGTGGTTCTCTGGATTGATAAGCCACAATAACACCAGTAGGATGTCACCTCCCTCAAACCCTTTTCTACATTTCACGTGGTTCAGTTCTGTGGTTGGTTAGAGAGGCAACTGCTTTATTTTACACATTACATTGCTGTTAAGTATAAGAGCCAATTTGAGACAGTCCGTCCATCCAGTCCACACTGGCTGTCTGTAGTACAAACTGGTCAGTCCTATTCTTCCCCACCACCACCCCCACCCCATGCCTGTCCCACCTCCAATCACTGTCCCCTAGCCCTATAAACTTATTTCCCTCAATATTCATTCAATTTCCTTTTGAAATCCATTTCTCCACTTCTGTTCCCTCATTTCCTTCTTCATGTCCTAAGAGTAAGAAGCAATCATGTTTTAAGAGTAAGAAGCAATCTTATTAAATCATTAAAAATTCTTGATGGTAAGTGCAGGACTGATGTTTTCCCCGAGTTCAGACCAGTTGTAGAGTCTTAGAATAATGGAGGAGAAAGTGAGGACTGCAGATGCTGGAGTACCAGAGTTGAAAAATGTGATGCTGGAAAAACGCAGCAGGCCAGGCAGCATCCTCGGATGTTGCCTGGCCTGCTGTGTTTTTCCAGCACCACATTTTTCAACTCTTAGAATAATGGGTAAGACATCTATGACTGAGATAACGTGGCACTTCTTCACGCAAAAGGTGGTGAACCTTTGAAATTCTGTACTCCAAAAAGGCTGTAGAGTCTCAATCATTGACTTTTGATATCAAGAGAAAATCAACCTTGATCTAGTTGTTGTGGTTCTGTTCGCCGAGCTGGAAGTTTTTGTTGCAAATGTTTCGTCCCCTGGCTCGGCGACATCATCAGTGCTTGGGAGCCTCCTGCGAAGCGCTTCTTTGATGTTTCCTCCGGTGTTTATAGTGGTCTGTCCCTGCCGCTTCCGGTTGTCAGTTTCAGCTGTCCGCTGTAGTGGTTGGTATATTGGGTCCAGGTCGTAGTGGCAAGGCCAACAGGATCCTGGTTAACAAGGATGAACATTTTAAAATTGAGATGTTGCTGTGTGTTATTCAGTATAAGATATTGTATTATGATTCTGTTTACTAAATCACTCACAAGTGCTGTCTGCTTACAATACCACGTTTCCATTCTTTCATTCATTAAACTGTGCTTTGTTAGTACATTTTACTCTTACAAGATAAATTAAATTAAACTTTCTTTCCGAGGCTGCCAACCCATTACTGTTTCTTTCAGTTCTTATTGGCCCCATGGTGCAAGCAGTGTTTAGACATGTTCCTATGTCAAAGACGACCCCTGAATAAATGCTAATATTGTAACCTACTCAGAACAATGAATTTCTCATCATCGTGACTCCATAACTCAGTTGAAACGATGGAAAGATTATAATATTAATTACCCTTTAGTAACCATCTCTCAGGACCTGAATTGGCTGCAGGACATCAAATTGTTTCCTCCACCAGCTTATCCCTACAATCTGCTGCTTTTTATCTCTTTAAAATTTCCTTATACACTACCTATTTCTATAACACTGTACTATATATTTCTAACTTTTACTTAGGACTACCATCTTATACTAGTGTACGGATTTATACTTTTTAAACATGTATTAAATAGGGCCGCTACCCCCTTTAAGGAACTTACTTTCAAAACAGCACTTCCGTGAAACTGCGTGCATGAATGTGTAGGAACTGTCAAAAACCGGCAATAATAGATAAAATCTCATGCCCCAACTATGGGAGATCAGTTTAATACCCTGTATACTTCTGTTAGTACACGTATAATTTTTTTACTTATCTATATCATATAGGCCTAGTATTTTTACTAACATTACTAACTTTGAAGACAAAAGGCCGAATGCCTCTTAATTGTGCAAGCCGAGACCAGACAGATATTCTAATCCCATCAGTTGTAACAGCCTTCATTTAGCAAGTGCATAACTCCTGCATCCGCATGACAGATGTCATGCAAATGTATGTGTAATAGATACAACTATTGGGCCAAAGGGTCTGTTTCCACACTGTGACACCATAGTGCTAAAATTTTAGTATATGTAAAAACTGTATAAAAAAGGCTACTGTATAGCTATTTTGGATTCCATTGCCACCTCGAACTGAGCCACTGCAGACGCTCAATAAAGAGGCTGTTTTCACCACTCACTGATCTCAGTTGCTTTTGAACACGATCCCACATTCAGGGTAATTAGCAAAAAGAGCAAAAGGGAAATAAGGCACTTGTTCTAATGTACAATCGTTACGATTGGGAATGTGCTATTAGGCAGGATATGGAGAGCAGATTCAGTTGCAACTTTTATAAAGAATTTGGATAAATACTTGAAAGAAGGAAATTTGCAGAGCTATGAGGAAAGGGCTTGTGAATAGGACTAATTAGAAAGCTCTTTCAAAGAGCCATCGTGAGGACAATGAGCCATACTCCCACCTCTGTAATATGATTCTATGAAATTTATATTGTAAGTACAGTATTTTGTTTTTAATGTAAATATTAATCCTTTGTTTGCTCTCTCAGGTGATGGCGGAGGACCTGCTGCTGGACAGGTTTAAAAATGGTGCAGAGACTGAAAAGCTTGCAACACTTTCCAGTTCATCATCACTGAACTGTGTTGCCATCGAGTCAGGCTCCGACTTTGAGCAGAGGTGGTTTAAAAAGCTCCGATATGAATCCTTCTGCTGTCCCATGTGGAAGTAAAACAGGCTGAGAAGGTTAAAAATGTCGCTAAATTACATTGATCTCTGCCAAGGATTGTGAAAGTGACCTTGTGTTTATAGTGGATGATGAAGAAACTCAAGCAGAGGCCACTTGGCTGAAAGAAAACAACGCCTGCTTGCAACAGAATGGTGAAAATGCTAATCGTACATTTGACAAAACTTGACAAGCCATCTTACCTCTGCAGACTTTAGGAGTGAGTTCCATATCCCGTGTCGCTTGTATCTCGCTGGTTTCCCATACCTCTGTTTTTCCACATTGGAATCCAGTTTCTGAAATCATCTGACAGCTATGATGTGATTTTTGTAGCTGTAGAAGTTCTGATATAAGCACTATGGCTTCACAATAATGTGCAGAGAAATGTTCATATCTGTGATGTTAACTTTTATATTTAAGATATGTTGGAAGAGCATTACTCTTTCACTATTTTTATCTTCTTAAAATTTTAGTTTTATTCATATTTTTCTAACTGTAGGAAAAGTTAGTTTCTCTAAATTAAAGCTGTTTTATCATTTTCTAGTATTTCTTCATGATTTCATTTGTATCTATGTCATCTTAACATAAGTACATCAATAGATAATGTGACCATATATCCTGGTTTTTCGTTAACTGTACCAGTGTCCTGAGAGTTTCCTAAAATCATTTCAAATATTTTTGTTTTCATCTCTTTTTGTCAAATGTAAGTTCAGCCTTTGAGGAGAGAATCTTCGTGAAACTTCATCCCTATTCTTAAAGTTTAGGAATGGTGAGGCTTGGCCAGGAGTGTGTTGGAACAGCTGAGTTGTGAGGTTAAGAACTTTCAGAAATATCTTTCTGCAATCCCTTGTAGATATGATTTGCAGAATCTATGACTTAAAGAGGTTTATAAAATCATGAGAGGCATGGATAGGAGAATAGGTGAAGGTCTTTTTCTGAGGGTGGGGGATTCGAAAACTAGAGGATATAGGTTTACGGTGAGAGGGGAAAGATTGAAAAAGGACCTGAGAAATAATTGTTTCACAAAGAAGGTGTCTGAGCTGTCAGAGGGGGTGGTGGAGACGGGTACAATTACGATATTTAAAAGGCGTCTGGGAGGGTATGTGAATGGGAGGGGTTTGGAGGCATATGGACCAAATGCTGACAAATGGGACTAGGTCAGATTGAGATGTCTGGTCAGCCCGTATAAATTGGACTGAAGGGTCTGTTTTTGTGCTATATGACTCTGAGAAAATATTACGTCAAATATATCTACTTTCATATGGTGGAAATATTTGCAATTTTGTACTTCATTGATATTTATGTTGCACAGTAATTGCATTTCAGAGATTGGGCATTTATTTGGGAAATTTAATCCCATGTTACTGTTGAATGATGTTATTCAATCCAAATCAGCCAGCCTGATGTATTTTCCATCATGCTAAAAATAAGGACTTCTTCAATACCACAAAAACATTATTGTATCTCTGCTCATATTGTGACTGTAACCCAGATGTTTGAAAAATTAATTTTCTTGCCAGAGTTGGAGGCTTTGAGCTATAGGGAGAGGCTGAATAGGCTGCGGCTGTTGTCCCTGGTGCCTCGGAGGCTGAGGGGTGACCTTGTAGAGGTTTACAAAATTATGAGGGGCATGGATAGGATAAATAAACAAAGTCTTTTCCCTGGGGTGGGGGAGTCCAGAACTAGAGAGCATAGGTTTAGGGTGAGACGGGAAAAATTTAAAGGGGACCTAAGGGGCAACCTTTTCATGCAGAAGGTGGTGCGTGTATGGAATGAGCTGCCAGAATAAGTGGTGGAGGCTGGTATAATTACAGCATTTAAAAGGCATCTGGATATGTATATGAATAGGAAGGGTTTAGCGGGATATGGGCCAGGTGCTAGCAAATGGGACTAGATTAGGTTCGGATATTTGATTGGCATGGACGAGTTGGACTGAAAAGTCTGTTTCCATGCTATACATCTCTATGACACTATGATTTTAAGTGAATAATTGGATGCTATCAATATTTTTTTTAGAAAGAGTCATTAGAATCCAGATTTACTGCTCACATAACCATAGCTTGTATTTTTATTACTGTATGCAGCACATGTTTCCAAAAAGAGAGGATTTAAGAATGTGAAGTACAGATCAATATGTGGCTGCAGGTCTGGTGTAGGAGAGAGGGTTTCA
This sequence comes from Chiloscyllium plagiosum, assembly GCF_004010195.1. Classification (NCBI taxonomy): domain Eukaryota; kingdom Metazoa; phylum Chordata; class Chondrichthyes; order Orectolobiformes; family Hemiscylliidae; genus Chiloscyllium; species Chiloscyllium plagiosum. The sequence continues at coordinate 96,864,826 of NC_057713.1, forward strand.
GATATGTGGATCATTGGGATACCTTCTGGGGAAGGTGTGACCTGTACAAGAAGGATGGGTTGCTGAACTGGAGGGCACCGATGTCCTCAGCCGGAGGTTTGCTAGAGCTCTTCAGGATGGTTTAAATTAGTCTGGCGGTGGGGAAGTTGATTTTGGAAAGGTGCAGAAATAATTGGGTTGTTGTCATGGGTGACCTTAACTTCCCTAATATTGATTGGAATCTCCTTAGTTCAAATAATCTGGATGGAGCATTTTTGTCAGGTGTGTCCAGGGAGGATTTCTGACTCAATATGTAGATAAGCTGACTAAAGGGGAGGCAATATTGGACTTGGTGCTTGGCAATAAACCAGGCCAGGTGTCAGATCTCTCAGTAGGAGAGCATTTTGATGATAGTGGTCACAACTCCCAGACCTTTACTATAGTCATGGCAAGGGAGAGGAGCAGACAGTATGGGAAAGTATTTAATTGGGGGATGGGGTATTACAATGATATTAGGTAGGAACTGTGGAGCATAAGCTGGGAACAGATGTTCTTGGGAAGATGCGTGACAGAAATGTGGAGGTTATTTAGGGAGCACTTGCTGATAGTGCTGGATAGGTTTGTCTCACTGAGGCAAGGAAAGGATAGTAGGATAAAGGAACCTTGGGTGACAAGGGATGTGGGATATCTGGTCAAGAAGAAGAAGGAAGCTTTCTTAAGGTTGAGGAGGCAAGGATCAGACAGGGCTCTAGAGGGTTACAAGGTAGTCTGGAAGGAACTGAAGAATGGACTTAGGACAGCTAGAAGGTGGCGTGAAAATGTTTTAGCAGGTAGGATTAAGGAAAATCCTAAGGCATTCTATACTTATATGAGGAACTAGAGTATGGCCAGAGTGAAGGTAGGGCAAATCGGGGATCGTGGAGGGAACTTGTGCCTGGAGTCAGAGGAAGTAGAAAAAGTCCTCTATGAATACTTAGCTTCAGTATTCACTACTGAGAGGGCCCCTTTCATTTGTGAGGACAGCATGAAACAGGCTGATATGCTCAAACAGGTTGATGTTAAGAAGGAACATGTGCTGAAAATTTTGAAAAAATTCAGGGTATATAAGTCCCCTGAGCCGATCAGGATATACCCAAGGTTACAACAGTCAGCAAGGGAAGAGATTGCTGCACCTTTGGCAATGATCTTTGTGTCCTCACTGTCCACTGGAATAGTGCCAGATGATTGGAGGGTGGCAAATGTTACTCTCTTGTTGGAGAAAGGGAATTGGGACAATCCTGGGAATTGCAGACCAGTCAGTTTTACATCTCTGGTGGGCAAATTATTGGAGAGGATTCTGAGAGACAGGATTTATGATTACTTGGAAAACCATAGTTTGATTAGAGATAGTCAGCATGGCTTTATGAGGGGCAGGCATGCCTCACAAGCCTTATTGAATTCCTTGGGGATGTGACAAAAAACATTGATGAATGTAGAGCAGTGGATGTGGTGTACATGGATTTTAGCAAGGCATTTGATAAGGTTCCCCATGATTGCAGACCTTTCCAAGGAAAGAAATATGATTCTCAACAATCCACAAAAACTACCATAGTCATTACTTAATCCACAAATAATTATTTTTTATCAATGAATATTTGTGGATGCTATATTGTAGGAAATATGTCAATGTATTGGACAGTGCACAAAAGAATGGTTCCAGGAATGGGAAACTTCAGTTATGAGGATAGATCAAAGAAGCTGAGACTGTTCTTCTTTGAAAAAAGAAGGCTGTGAACAGATTTGATAGAGGTTTTCAAAATAATGAGTGGGCTGGATCAGTAGATAGGGAGAAGCTGTTCCCTTTCGTAACAGTAAAAAGGAGGAAGGCGGCGATTCAAATTGATATGCAAACAAAGCCAAGGATGTGATTTTTTTATTTTAAAATGTGTTACAGCAAATAATTAGAGTATGAAATGCACTGTCTGGAAACGTGTGGAAAGAGTTTCAGTTGAGGCATTCAAGAGGGTTTTGGATGATTATTTGGATAGAAGTGGAGTGCAAGCATATGGAGAAAAGGGAGGAGATTGACACTAGATGATAGAACCGATCGAGACATGATGGACCAAATGGCCTCCTCCTGCAAAATAACAATTCTGTGTTTCTGGTGTACAAAGTTAAAAATCACACAACACCAGGTTATAGTCCAACAGGTTTAATTGGAAGCACACTAGCTTTCGGAGCTTCCAATTAAACCTGTTGGACTATAACCTGGTGTTGTGTGATTTTTAACTTTGTACACCCCAGTCCAAATCGTGTTTCTGATGAACTGCCTTTTTGAACCACTGCAGTTCATGTGCCCCAGGTACCTTTAGAGAGAGAGTTCAAAGACTTTAACCCAGCAACACTAAAGGGATGATGATGATGTATTTCCAATTCAGGATGGTAAGTGGCTTTCATTGGGTGATATTCCCATACATCTATTGGCCTTATCTTTCTCTGATCGAGACCAGAATTTGGAAAGTATTGTCAAAGGGCCTATGGTTTGTGGTGGTGCAGTGCATAAATGCTGAAACTAGGATATTAAAGCACAGTGGTGTATAGGTACCAATGTGAGCTGTGTTCAAAAATCTTTATTGTACAGTAAAATGGAGAATTCCTCATATTGGGGTTACAGATACTTGTGTTCAAAAAATGCTACTGAAGTAGGATAAAATATTTCATGTTTTCCAATGCTAAGTCTAGTGATTCATCCCCCATTTCAAATTAGGATAGGGGTTTTTAACACTGTATTTTTAATAGCTTTGAAATAGCATCACATAAGAAATAGGAGCAAGAGTAGATAATTTAGTCCCTCTAGCCTGATCTGTCCTTCAGTATGATCATGGTTAATGGTTTACTTCATCTTCATTTTCCCACCTGCTTCCCATATCCAATGATTCCCTGAAGATTTCCAAATGCTTGTCTACCTCAGACTTAAATATGTTCAATGATGGGGTGTCCACAACCTTCTGGGATGGAAAATTCCAAAGGTTCTCACAACCCTCCAACAGAAAACTTTTCTCCTGTGTCTAAATTATCAACCTCTTATATTGAACATTAGCCCCTATGTTCTAGATTCCCCAGCCAGGGGAAACAACTTCTCTGTGTTTACTCTGTCTGGCTCTTTCAGAATTTTGATAATTCCAATGAGATCACATCATTCTTCTAAGCTCTACAGAATATAGACCCAATTTACTCAGCTTCTCAGAGACCAATTTAACAAAGCTTCATTGGACTGTTTCCATGGTAAATCTTGTATATGTATCTGATGCATATGTTTTATGATAGTCATCATTCCCTGTGCCTGTTCCTCTGATATCTGACTCGATGTGATATACTGTATTTCTAGAAAAATATCTTCTTTTCCTTATAAACCTATTATGTAACCTCACGGTTTCCTGATATTTCCAGTTGTATGTGGATAGGGAGTGAGATGCTGACAGGGTATGGTGACAGTTGTTTACCAAACGTAGAGTGTTACATTTATTCAGTGCCTTTCACGACCACAGTATGTCTAGAAAGCACTTTGAGACAATGTGTAGTCACCGTTCTGGGGAAATACGGCAAACAATTTACACACAGCAAGTTCTCACAGCAAGTTAATGTCAAGTTGGTCTGTTCAAATTAGTTAAGGAAGCAGGGAGTAGAAACCCCCAACCCAATATTATTCAAAATAGTGCCATGGAGTTTTTTGCATCTATCTCAATGAGACAGTTGGGTCTTCAGTTTATTTAGAAATTAAAGTGTGGAAGAAGTTCATTCCATCGAGTAACAGGTAACCATCCAGTGCAATCCCACTTCCAACATCTCATCCAAAAGATGATGTGTCTAACAGTGCAGCATTTCCTCAGCACTAGAGCCTGGATTGTCTGGTTGCATTTCTGGAGTGGGAACTGGAATCAAGGTGAGAGTGTCACAACTTGAAGTCCCACCTGAGAAATTTACTCAAATAATTGAGCAAGTGCTGCACTGTTGTATTTCAAGTAAGTGTAAAGCTCAGTCCACTGCCAGGTGGATACTTCAAGTTTCTAAGGTTGCATGTCCAGGGAATGTAGGTGTCCTACGTTATGATACTGACCACACTTCAAAAGTGCTTCATTAGGTGTAAAGTGCTTTTGGATGTCCCAAGGTTATGAATGGCACTTTGGAAATTCAAGTTCTCTCTTTCTGAGTCCCAGGAAGCACTAAATAGCTTTTTGTGTGAGGAGAGAGTTGGATCAGTCTGATCTGTTCTAATGTGTCTCCTTGTAGTTGGACTCAGAACTCATTGAAGGTACCCAATATCAAATTGCCTTACCTGAGAAACTAACAACAAACTTAAAAGTCATGAATTCAAAATAGGAAAGCAACCTTGTTTTTTATGGAAAACACAGTATAAATATCAATAATTTGTAAAAAAAAAGATGCACTATCGATTTACCAGATCAATACATGAAGTGAAGTTGCAATAAGACATTCTGATACTGATTGTGGGGATATAATCTTACGTTGTGCTGAAGAATCACATTTTAGTTGCTTCACCTCCATCAAATAACGATTCTAATGAATGTTTTGTGCTGCAATAATGGAGTTCTTTGTTAGCCTTCTATCATGATATAAAACATGTTCACAATTCATCACAATCACAACAGAGACCAGAAGAAACAGCCAGAAAGTTGGTTATTTTAATCACAATTAATTGCTTTGACTACTTGATATTGGTGATTCATTGTCATTATCTAAGTGCATGTTGAGTGGCATAGATGGCCATGGATCTTCCAAACTTTCTAATCTTAGCAACTGCAGATGCTGTTATTGTTGATGTCCTGGTTACATGGATTTTTAATGCAGTCTAGTGGCTTGCTTCCCAGTTGGCCTATTGATCTTCTACTGCTTAGCCCCCTAGTGGTGATGAGGCTCCAACTCTTCTGCATGGAAAGCATGTTTGGAAACCGACATTTGACTTCTGTTGATATAATTTAAGAATTCTTTTGCTTTTCCAGCCTCTCTCAATGCTCTTTAGTTCTTCTCTCCACCCAGCTTACACTTAGGATCCTTCTTAAGCATCTAATTTCAAAGCCATTGATTTTTATTTTAATGCACCAAGCTTCATATCCATTATTCATTACTGATTGGATGTAATATTTTAGTACCTCACTTGAGCATTAGCATGGTTAAAATTTTTGGTCCTTGCTTTTCTCATTCCAATCCCTAGGCAGATGAATGCAAACTACATTAAACCATAAGAAACAAGGATGCTTCAGATTTCATACCTAAATTAGTAGATATCTACTACACCAGATATTGGCCAATAAATTAATCCCTAGCCACATGTTGTTCATTGTGTATAAAGAGTGAGTGGGCTGAACACTGGGCAGAAAGAGAAACAAATACACGATGCATTAAAAGTCTTTGCTACAGACAGAGGCGCAATCACATGCAAAATACACATGGAAGAGAATCATGTACAAATAGAAAAAGGGATACAGAAAGCAAATTGTAAATATAGTCAGAAAGAGAGAAACAGCTGAAGATAGAAGTACTTTGGCCGCCAAAAATGGAGTGAAAAGTACTGAAAATCGTAATACACAAAGGAATAGTAAAGGATAGAGAGAAAGACAGCTTTTGTGGCAACATTGCACTGTAAAGTAATCTAATCTAATCTAATCTAATTGCAGAGTCCTTTTGAAGTGTGGTTGCTATTCTAAGAAATGCAACGCAGTAAACAATGTAATGATGCACAGACAGTACATTTTGATGATAAATGTTGACCAGGACACTGAAAAATGTCTTTACTTCTTCTTATGTGGTGTCGTGGGATCCTTAACATCTAGCTGGGTCAACAAGCAGGGTTTACCATCTTTGACTGATAGCATTCCTGCTCAAGTCTTTAGAATGGGATTTGAACTCTTGAAGTTCAAGCAACCACATTTCAAAAGGACTCTGAAACTGAGACAAGACAGGCACTGATCTCTACCATTCATTGGGAACATGTGCCCAAGGCAACTAAACACAAGCATCAAAAACAGCCATTTTCACAGATGTAGAACGAGAGAAAACAACTGACTTGTATAAGGACAGAGATGAAAACAGATGTACACTGAGAAAATGGAAAAGGGATTTAATTAAGATTTTTTTTGCCTAACGACTCCTGTGTAATTACTTAGTTTGGTCAGTCAGGACTATCCAAAGTCTCCAATTCTAACTGATTCAGCGACCTAGGCAGAGGGTCCCAGAGAGCAGGGGATTTGCCTACTGGAAGTTCAGACTTGTTGGACAATGCCAATGGAGTCATTAAATTGGAACCTGCATGGGTTCCAGATTGCATGGTAGGTTGTGTGTCTGATTCCTGATAATCCAACAGCTGGGAGATTTGGGCCATCGTTTTTCTTAGATTAAACTAGATTGTCTTCAATTACATCTGCAAACAATCATTTTCATCGGTCAAAATGCTTGTCCTATCTATTGTTGAAGTATTTGGGATTAGCTAGATTATTCAGTCTGACTGGGGCTTCCATTGAGTATTTTCCTCTGTGGGTTCGCTCCAGGTTGAACAAGAGTTTGGTGTCTGTCAGCATGTAATGTTGCCTGAAAGGTAATAGCCGTGATACACTCTGCAGTTCCTCCCTCTGAGCTCTTAGTGTGTTGATGCGATTAGAATTCATAGTTGGCTTTGGTATTTCATTAAGGTGGCAGTCAACTTGGAAGGGATAGTTCCTTTCCTGGAGAAGCGGTGTGTACAACAGCCTGTACTGAGCGGCAGCTCTGCTGTTTTGTTTCTGGTTGTGAAGATTTTCACCTTTGGTGAAGTGAAAGGTGTTAATTGAGGGCTGGCTGGAACTGGATAGGCTGCTCAAAGTATTTGAAAGGGTGTTGTGACTTTCTGGCCACATGATTATTGGTCCGCTGCTGGTTTTCACTGAGCTTCTTGGAAGGCTGTGAGGTAATGCGTGCTTTGAATTGAATTCATTTACTGGCTTAGACTGAGAAAAGAGCCTGCGAAATTCTTCATCAAAACTTTCAACAATGTGTCCTGAAAAGAGAGTGATGAAATTCCTGTGCACCTGCCCTGATAACCAAGTAAAACTGTAAAGGCAGAAATTGAGAGAAAAAATAAATTTAAAAATTGATTCAAATGAAATGCTTACAATTTGTTAACACAAAAATCTAAAGCAAATATGGTCCTTTATCATTTTTGCAGCATAGGTTCTCCATTTTCCTTTTGAGTTCAAAGGTTGTGTGTTCAAGTCCCACTCCAGGGCTTAAGCATAAGATCCAGGCTGGCTGTTCCAGTGCAACGCTAAAGAAGTGCTATACTGTCAGAAGTGTATTATTGTATGAGATGGCAAAATAAAACCATCAGGAAGACATTTGTCAAGAAGACAAAACCCTTATTTTGAAAGGCAATGTGGAATCTCTCCCCAGAGCCCTTGCAAACCAATATCCCCTAAAGGCATCTTCACTCATCCAATCCTGTCTCTTGAGCATCCCTAATTTCCATTGTTCAGCTATTGGTTGTCATGACATCAACTGCTCTGGAATTCTGTCCCTAAATCTCTCCACCTCTCAAGCTGTTGCTCCTCCTCTAGGATGTTTTAAAAAACTTGTCTGTTTGACCAAACTTTTGATTTAGAATATTGAAAAAATCCAATAAATACTGCCATATGAAGCAAGTTTTTATTACTTGCTTCATCTATAAAAAAATGCCATTTGTGGACAAATGTACAGACTAACAAATGAATGCCTTCTCACCAAATAGCAGCACCTTGCAACACTCTGAAGAATTACCCATTTGGAGTCACCGTTTCCAAAATGGCTTGACCTACTGTGTCGCAAAGGCCCATATTGGGTTGCCAGTTCTGATTGAAAACATTCCTGGAGGTCTCAGGATATGACTCTCTCTTGCTTCCTACATTCCCTCTCCTGAACCCCCCACCCCAACCCCAGAATAAGTATTGGTCACTTGACATGCCTGTCCACCTAATGCCTGTTCCTCGTTTGCTAATCAGGGAGTGGTTACCTGATGTATTGACTTTTAACTCTGAAGCCAACATAGTTGTTCTGCCAACTCAAATAACAAATAGGCAGAAATATTGAGAAATTAAATTCAACAAAATTTTGTCCAGCGTTACAATGATTTTTCACCCAGGCTGCTTGTAGTACAGACTGAAGGGTAGCATTGAGGTCTTGGAGAGTTGTAGCTTAGAGGAGTTTACAAACTGGAATAATTCTTTTACTCCCGGACAGTCCTGGAGTGTTTGAAATATTAATCATACCTACTTTGTTCTACTTGCACTGTTTATAAACACAGTGACTGTAGTGGCTGAATATCTTCCCACTCACCTGTAGGATCCTGATAGCACATGTAAGCAGTCAATAATGGTAAACTTTTCCTGAACTTGGCCTGAAAATTTCTTTCCAGATTTTGAACAGTAGAGGTCACCAGACACATGCCTGATTTCTATATTCTGAAACACGAGAGAGAAGGAGTTCATTCATCGAGAGAAGGTGACAGCAATGTTTATATTTGAACAACACAAGAAATGGAATATTGTCAACCTTATATACCAAGAAGTTTGTAAAAGTAACACCTGTGGTTTACACCTCGTATTTCAATTATTTGCCAGCTTTTGAGTGGTTTATTCCACTCCGTAGATTCCTCTGGTATATACATTCTCAGATGTCTGTGTTCCTCCACTTTGTCCTATTCATTATCCCCTGATTTAAGTCACTCCACTATTGGGTGGTCATGTCTTCAGCTGCTGAGGCCACTACTCTTGGGTATCCCTCCTTAAACCTCTATGTCATTCTGTCTTTCTTTATTTAAGATATGTAAAGCCTTGACTAAGCTCCTGGTCATTTGTCCTAACACCACCTTATGTGGCTCAGTGTCAGATAATGCTCCAGGAAGCACCATGGGATAGTATATTGCATTAAAAACATTATATAAATGCATATTTTTAGCTGTTGTAATTACTCTGTGTTTTCAAAAGCTACTCAATTGAAGCCTCTGTTAAAACAGAAAATACTGGAAATACTAGCAGGTCAAACAACAACAGAAAGAGAGCGGTCCAGAAATTCCAATAATGGAAAGTTTTTGGAGCAGCTCAGATTGGAGTTACACTTTGGGATTCCAGATGCAGCAAGCTCTAGGAATTGACAAATTCAGTTTTCCAATGGCAAATCTCTTGCATCTGGAACCTTCCAAAACAATCAATCTGTTAAAGTTGTACAAAGTCAGAAGTCACACGACACCAAGTTATAGTCCAACAGGTTTATTTGAAACCACACAAGCTTTCGTCAGGTTCTGTGAGAAAGCAGGGCAGACACAGAGTTTATAGGCAGAGAGATCAAGAGATCATACAGCTGGTATGAGTGGGGTGTCAGATAATATCTCTGCAGGTGACCAAGAGTGTTAGACAGTGTATAAAGTGTTTATAAAGTCAACATCAGTGCTGTGCTGTCATGACAATCAGGCAGAGCGATAGGAATATACAGTAACATCTCAGGCCACATCCTAGACATTGTGAGGCATTGTTCAGAATCTGTCTGAGTTTTAATCTAGAAGCGGGCTGGTTTCATTCTGAAAGCTGGAATTTATAAGATGCCACATTGACTGACAGTGACTCCAAATTTTGTGCTTTTTGAACACAATAGAATGTATCTGCAAATAAACAAACATCTTGGATGAAATGATTCACCCCGTAGATGTGTGTGTCGTGTGTGTGTGTGTATATGAGAGAGAGAGAATCTGTGTGGGTGTGTTTGTGTGTGTGCCTTTGTGTGAAAGAGTGTGTATATGAGAAAGCGTAATAAGTAATTCAAAACTGTGCTTCGAAAGCTTGTGCGATTTCAAATAAACCTGCTGGACCATAATCTGGTGTTGTGTGACTTCTGATTTTGTCTACTCTAGTCCAACACTGGCGCCTCCACATCATAGCTACCATTAAAGTTGTAAACTTTGGAGGGATCCAACTCACGTAATTTAATAGTTACCTGGGAAAACATTGAGGTTGAAGATGCTACTAAAATCCTGGGTAACTATTAAACTGAAGCTCCAAATTACCAATGACTCCCCAAACTATACCCCATCCCCCCTCCCCCCAGATCTTAGTCCATATCCAAGACCCTACAACCAAACACTCTCCCCTGCAATCAAGCCCAATTTCACCCACAGCACTCTGAACTAATCCTGACTAACACCAAGCCCTCACAACTCAGACTCTCCCAACTCTCCCAGAACTGATAACCCCCATTTCTGGCCTGACCTCAACCCACTACCAGAAATAATGCAACCCTTCCTCTTCCCATCCAATGTCTGAATATCCCCTGGATTGGTACTCTCTCCCACACATAAGACCCAACATCCCTCAACCCTTACCCCACCTTGGACTAACAACCCACTTCCCCAATAAGAATCAGTACTCCAGCCACCTGCCTGACAATCCCAAGCTGTAGCCTGACCACGCCTCCACCACCTGAAAAAGATGGACAAAGAGAGACAACCAAGTGTCCATTATGCACATATGAGCATATATATATATATATATATATACACATGGATTATGTAGAATTCAACTGGATTATTTTATTGTTGAATATAAAGCTGACAAAGCACGTACCGTTAAGTGACTGCTTGTTATCTGGAGTTTTTCACACATTTCAATGAAGTATTGTAAAGAGTGTTGATCTAGTAGAATGTAAACAATGACATCCCGCTTGTTGGCTGCTTCCAGGACATCACAGAAGATATCAACATCAGTGAATATGTCCATCACGATAGCTATTAGCTGGGGGAAAGGAAGTTAGAATCACATTTGATACTTTAACTTCCACACTTATGGCAAGAGACTGGAAAAGCCGAGGCTGGTGGGACAAAGAGGTCTACGTGCCCTGGTATATGAACCACAAAATGTCAATGTATAGTGGCAGCAATTGATTGGGAAGGCAAATGGACCATTGGACTTTAATGCAAGGAGTTCAGAGGTTCACTTAGTTCATTTCTGGGAAGAAAGGCTCAACTTATGAAGAACAGTTCCGGCTTGTACTCATTGGAGTTTAGTAAAATGAGAGGGATCTTGTTGAAATATATAAGATCTTGACGAAAGTGGATAGAATGGATATCTGGAAGATGTTTTCTCTTTGGTAAAACTAACACAGTTCAGAATTTAGAGATCTCCTTTTTAAAAGGGAGAAGAGGAGAACTTTTTCAATCATCTGGTCATTGGTCTGTGCGAATCTCTTTCATAGAAAGCAATGGAGATTGGATTATCAAACTTGTTGAAGGCTCAATTCAATACATTTTTGATAGAAAAGTGAATCAAGCACTATGGGTTTTGGGAGAGTGGGAGAACAGCTAGGTGGAGCTGAGGACACCATCAGATCAACCATGATCTTACTGAATAGTGGTACAGGCTTGAAGGCCGAATGACCTATTCCAGTTTCTAAGACTTTTGTTCTGATATTGCTGTTATGAGCAGATTTAATAGAGATGATCAAAACTATAAAGCGTTTTGGTGGTATAGAAAAGCAGAGAAGAGTGAAGAAATCATGATAAAGACAGTAATGTTAGTTAACATCAACATTTTCAATACCTAATAACTCACTCAAAGCTCAATAAATAGAAATAGAAATACATCTGCAGGAATTATTCTAGAATCTATGAAATTTTGGAAAATCATTACCAATCCATTGACTGTCTCTTTTGCCATCCCCTTCAACATTCTGAGATGTAGACATTGAGGTTCCAGAGCCTTACTTTTCAACTTACAGTCCCATTAATTCCTCCAGTACAACCTTATTAAGAATAATTTCCTTCAACTCTTCATCCTCCCAAATCACTTGGATATCCAATGGATAAATATGAGGTTATTCACTTTGGTAGGAAGAACAGATGTGCAGAATATTTTTAAGTGGTGAGAAGTTAGAGAGTGTAGATGTGCAAAGGGACCTTGCTGTCCTTGTCAATAAGTCATTGAGGGTTTACATGGAAGTGCAGCAGGATATTAGGAAAGCTCATACAATATTAGTCTTTATCGCAAATGGATTGAGTCCAGAGCAGTGAAGTCTTGTTTCAAACATTCAAGAGCTTAGTTAGATTGCACCTGTGGTACTGTATACAGTTTTGGTCTCCTTATCTGAGAAATTTATTATTGTCATAGAGGAAGTGCAATAAAGGTTGCCAGACGTTCCTAGGATTGTGGAACTGTCCTATGAAGAGAGATAGGGCAAGCTTTTTTGTCAAGAATTTCAACAGATAGGATGTGATCTCACTGGAACCTATGGAATACTTAAAGGAGATGTAGACATAGGGAAGATATTTCCCCTAGAATCAGGGGGCACAATTTAAGAATAGGCTGGGATGCCATTTAGGATCAAGGTGAGGACTTGATAACTTGCTAGAAGTGCAAACTGCAAAGGGATAGGGGAATAGGACTTCTGGGATCTCAGTGAATTTGATTTGATTTGATTTATTGTAGTCACATGTACCTAAGTACAGTGAAAAGTTTTTATTTGTGAGCAGTACAGGCAGATCATAGCAAACAAGGAAATGTAGACCATAGGGTGATTAGACAGAGTGAGGCATACAAGATACAGCTGCACAGGAGGTACACAAAACAAGATCAACATTATTTAAGGTTAGAGAGGTCCATTCAGCACTCTGATGGGAAGAGCAGCCCCATCTCTTTAACTGGTGAGACATGGATTGAGAAAGAAACACAGAAACAACACAGAGAAAAAAAATAACAAGATCAACATTATTTAAGGTTAGAGAGGTCCATTCAGCACTCTGATGGGAAGAGCAGCCCCATCTCTTTAACTGGTGAGACTTATGGATTGAGAAAGAAACACAGAAACAACACAGAGAAAAAAAATGAGAAAAGTAAATTATGTGAATCAGATACAGATCAAATCCGATACAGACAGATAAATGAACAGAAGGAAGGAGAGAAACAAATACAGAGAATACTGGAGAAACTCAACATGTCTGCCAGCATCTCTGAAGGGAGAAAGTTTCTTTAGTTTTACCAGTCTTGAAATGTTAACTCAATTTTTCTGTCACTACAGATGCATTCTTAGTTTCTCCATCATTCTCTGTACTTGTTTCAGATTTCCAGCTTCCATAATATTTTACTTCGGTTAAAAGGGAAGAGACATTATGTTGTGATATCAGAAATAAAGACTGAAAGGAAAAGTAAGATTATTTTAAAATAATACATTTTAAAAACAGAACAATTTACAGGCTGTGGAACGGGATTCCAATTAAAATTGTACCCTTTCAGGGTGAGAGCTGTTGAGTGACACTACAGAAACGTAGACCTCATCATTGAGGGGGTCCTTGCACTGTTGGGTGACAGATCCAACGTTCTGAGGTACCTTTACAATTTCATGACACTCAAGAGGAGATTGTGGACATGATCCCCTATTCACAAGGTCAAGCAATGCCAACCACCAGCTACTTGTAATCATTCAAAAGTGTCAGAATTACTCTTCCTTATCACAAGTTGCTGGATGTTTAAGCAGTAATAATAGCATGACAATTTAACTTATCTTCAATATAGCCAACACATTCTTGAATCACAATAAACAAACATTACTGAATTGCAATGTAGTACAGGAATTACCTCAATAGCTTGACTGATGTAGAAGCGTAAAATATTTTTGATGCTCTGCGATTTTGCATTCTGAAAGTAAACTTTGATGCTTGAGGGTCCCTTCAGGTAATATCTTTTGTCTGCCATTGGCCAACCTTGTTCCAACATTGGTCCATTGCTGTCCGAGTTGAGTGGAAAGTAAGTGCCAGTCAGGTCAGAAGAAGCATCTGGTGCCCCAGGTTTGCTTTGTCCCCCTTCTAATGGCGGTAGCTCAGGTTGGAGGGGCTCCTTAGGATTACTCATAATGTATTGTATTTCAGAAGGAGATAGGAAGCTCACCTCTCCTTCTTCAGCCAACACACTATCATAAGCCTCAGTGCCAGCATCCAGCAAGGCATCTGTTGCCAACCTTATGCTTTCATTGTGGCTCAGGCCAAACTCAGGCGCAGACATCCAGGGGTTTTTAACCGCTTCCAGTCGCCTCTTGATCTTGCCAACTTTTTTTGATTGATACCAATTGGTTTTCCGGTAACTTTGTGTATTCATCGTTAATGCTTGTGGCTGGGTCCACAGCTCTCTGCTAGCTATACTAAATGCTGAATTAATGCAAGAGAGTAGTCATTAAGCTAAGGCATGCAATTATGTGTAAACAAGAGAATTATGCTGCCTTACCTTAAGGCAAGTACTGAATCAGGATAATTACATGCTCAAGATAGCACTGGGTAGCTGTCACATTGGATAAATTCATAAGAACAAATCATCTTATGTTACCTTTCTTTCTCTGGCATTTTTTTCAACATTTATGTTAACCATTATCTATGGAATTCTGAGTTATTTGTGCACTCAGACTTCTCAGATATTTTCAGTGCAGTACTGAAAGAGTTCTGTACTGTCTGAGGTGCCATCTCTTGGTTGAGATCTTTAACAAAGACCACTCAGGTTTGAGAGTGTGGTGCTAGAAAAGCACAGCAGGTCAGGCAGCATTCGAGGTGCAGGAGAATTGACATTCGGGCAAAAGCCCTTCATCAGAAATGTAAGGGATCCCATGGTATAGTTTTGAAGAAAAGCAGTGGGGGCTAACCTTGCTATCCAGTGCGATATTTATCTTTCAATCAACATCACAAAAACAGATTATTTCATCGTTATCACATTGTTTTTTGGGGAGTTTAATGTGTGAAAATTTGTTGATCTGTCTCCTTCATTATGACAGTGACAAAGCTTCAATTGTATTTAAATGTCTACAAAGCACGTTGGGATGGGATGCCCCGAGGTCAAGAAAAGCGCTATATAGAAATTTGTTGATCTGTCTCCTTCATTATGACAGTGACAAAGCTTCAATTGTATTTAAATGTCTACAAAGCACGTTGGGATGCCCCGAGGTCAAGAAAAGCGCTATATAGATGAAGGATTTTTTTTCTATTGACTGTAGCTGTAACTGTGATTCTTACTTATGTCTCAGCTTGAACTTGTGATTTACTATCCCTAAGTCTCTATGTGTTTCTTCACCTTCCTCAGGTCCATTTTAATACCTTTTGTATACTGTATACAATCTCTCTGTCTCTCTCTATCTCTATGTATCAAGTTTTATTTGGCATACTGTGCGTTTATATTTGTTGTCCCTCTTTACATTCTCTATGAAGAATTCACCTCTGTGGATAAAGTTTACTCAGAAAGAACAGGGGGAGAAGGACAAGAAGTTATCATTTTGAGAGATACAGGATCTAACCAATCGCTGATTGTAAGAGATGAGCAAATATGCACTCTTTCTTATCTGTTACTTGAGAGTGTCGTAATATATGGGATAGATGGACAGAAATTTAGCATTCCCCTATGTAAGATCAGGTTGGAAACTCAAGACTAGGGAAGCTACTGTGGGAGTGATTGACAGAATGTCAGTTCCAGGAATTCAATTTGTTCATGGGAATGATTTGCCAGGATCCAAGGTGGTAATGACACCCCTTGCTGTGGAGAAGTCCAGGGAAGATCAAGAAACTGAGGAGTTAAAACAGAAATATCCTGGTATTTTCCCAGATTGTGTGGTGACCAGATCCCACTATCATAAGTCACAGCACAAAGTGAAAAGTAAAGAGAAAGATGAAGGAGCTGAGGTTCAATTAGCGGAGACCCTGTTTGACATAATGGTGCAGGAAAAACCTGAACAGACAAAGGTCAGACAGAAGTGTTTAGTCCTGAAACAGCAAAACAAGACAATATAAGATATATGTGTGGATGTGTATTCCAAAAAGGAGGCAGAGAGTATTCTGGAGAGTTATTATCTGAAAAATAGAATCCTAAAGCGGAAATGGAGACCGCGGCAGGTTAATGCAGAGGAGAAATGGGCCAAAGTGCATCAGATTATATTGCCAGTAGTGTGCAGACAGGAAGTGTTACAGGTAGCACATGAGCTACCTGTAGGAGGTCACCTAGGGGTATGAAAGATTCAGGGTAAGGTACAAAACATTTTATTGGCCTGGAATGCACAAGGATGTGATTAACTTTTGCTGTACATGTCATACATGCCAAATGGTAGGTAAGCCATAGGCGGTAATAAAACTAGCACTTTTGTTGCAAATTCCTGCATTTGAAGAACCTTTCATGTCGGTTATCATTGCTTGTGTAGGTCCCCTCCTGAGAACTAAAAATGCAAACCAATACTTGTTAACCATAATTGTCTACCAGATTTCTGGAGGTAATTCCATTACGGAGTATCAGAGCAAAAAATGAGGTAGAGGAGTTAGTAGCTTTCTTCACATGGTATTGGCTAGCCAGAGAGATTCATTCGGACCAAAGGTCATATTTTACTGTTATGCTGTTTAAGGAGGTTATGGATATCTTAGGTATACAGTGTGTATCATCCTGAATCTCAGGGAGCTTTAGAAAGGTGGCATCAGACCTTGAAGACTACGTTGAGAGCATATTGTCAGGATTACCCAAATGATTGGGATAAACGTATCCTATTCGTATTGTTTGCCATTAGGAAATGCCCCAAATGAATCTACTCAGTTTTACTCCCTGTGAGCTAATATTCGATCATGAAGTGAGAGGCCCTTTGAAATTAATTAAAGAAAAATTGACAGGACTAAAGTAGGAGATTTCACAATTAGATTGTCTATCAAAGGTGAGGGAGAGACTAAGTTGAGTAGGTGAGTTAGCTAAACAGCACCGAAAGAGGGCACAGTGCAGAATGAAGCAGGTGGCAGATAAAAGTTCTGAGACTCGGACATTTTCCCAAGGGGATAACACGTTAGTATTGTTACCAGTGATAGGACAACCCTTCAAAGCCAGGTTTAGTGATTGAGAAACAGTTGAGTCTATCAGGTGAACTATCTAATAAAAATATCAGATAGGGGATAAAAGGTATTGAGTATGTCATGTGAACATGTTGAAACCATATTATATTAGACAGAAAGAACTAAAGAATTAGGTGTTAGTTACAACCCCACAGAGTGAGGAATCAAATCCAGATGGTGTGGATTTTGATGTGTCTCAAAATAGATTTAAAAATGAAGAAGTCCTTGAGGAGTGGAATGGGTTAGTAAGTTATCTGTCTCAGGAGCATAGAACGCAGTTGAAAGATTTGTTACTGCAGTATATGGACATATGTAAGAATCAGATGGGAAGGACTAATGCTATTGTACATGAAGTAGAGAATACTGCTCCGATAAAACAACACACTTATCAGTTTAATCCTTTCAAAGCCAGACAGGTCCAGATGGAGGTGGAGGCCGTGCTCGACAAGGACATCATCAAACCACGCCAGAGTGAGTGGAGTTCGCCGATTGTCTTAGTTCCCAAACTAGACGGGACTCAATGATTCTGTGGGGATTATCGGAAGGTCAACGCCGTTACAAAATCGGACTGATATCCAATTCCTAGATTGGAGGACTGTATTGAGAAAGTTGGTTGCATCACCAAGTTGGACTTACTGGCAGGTACCTTTATCAGAGACGATGAAAGAAATTTCTGTATTTGTAACTGCAAATGGGCTATATCAGTTTAAAGTGATGCCCTTTAGACTGAAGAGCGCACCTGCCCATTCCAAACACTCATGAACAGAATTGTGGCTGGGTTAACAAAACTGTGCAGTCTATTTGGACGATGTAGTGATCTTTAGTAAATCCTGGAAAGATCACATAGTGCAGTTGGCAGAGCTCTTTGAACGACTACGAGAAGCAAAACTGGTGATAAACTTAAATAAAACAGAATTCACGAAAGCAGAGATGACATTCTTGGGACATAATATCGGTCTTGGAAGGTTGACCCCACAGAACACAAAGACAAAGGCCATTGAGGAATTTCCACGACCAACCACGAAGAAAGAGGTGCTTCAATTCTTAGGACTCAGCAGATTCTATCGGAAGTTTGTTCCAAACTTCAGCAGTATGCTGACACCGTTAACCGATTTGATGAAGAAGAACACAAAGTTTCAGTGGACAGAACCATGCCAGGAGGCATTTGACCATTTGAAATCAGTATTGACCACCAAAACCGGTTTTAGCTACACCAAACTTTTCAAAACCTTTTAAAGTTGCCATCGATGCTAGTGACATCGGAGTTGGAGCTGTACTCCTACTGGAAGATGAGGATGGGATTGAACTGTCAGTTGGTTACTTTTTGAAGAAGCTCAACATCCAGCAGAGGAAATACTCCACAATTGACAAGGAACTATTGAGTTTGTTACTGGCTTTACAACATTTTAATGTGTATGTCACAATGTGTCAGAGACGGTTGTGTACACAGATCAAAATCCACTTACTTTCGTGGAATGCTTTAAAGGCAAGAATATGAGACTATTTCATTGGAGAATTAAGTTACAGACTTTTAATTTTAAAATCATACATGTTGTGAGTTGGAAGAATGTAAGCACAGATGTGTTATCGCAGATTTAACTGATAGTGTTTAGATGAAATTTGTCTTTATTTAATGTTTTATATGTATAGAAAGGTAGCATCAGACCTTGAAGACTATGTTGAGAGCATATTGTCAGGATTACCCAAATGATTGGGATAAACGTATCCTATTCGTATTGTTTGCCATTAGGGGATGCCCCAAATGAATCTACTCAGTTTATGGGAAGACGTTAAGGTGAACTTATATTAAAGTTATCTGTATGTTAGGGTAATGTGTTAAAAAGTAGAGAAAAAGAAATGAAGCCTTCTTTTCATTATGATGGTTATTTTTTTTCTTAAGGGGTGAGGTGTTACGTAGATGTGGGTGTACTGTACCTTTAAGAGATAAAAGCTAGCCGTGAAAACACCAAATGTTCTCAATAAGACACAATGTAACATGTGCTCCCGCAACTGGGGTAGCTAATTGCTTGGAAATGACAGAACAGATTCAAATTCGGCCAATCAATTTAAATTATACCCTGAAAAATACCAAGTTCCAATCAAGTTTCAATTGAGTATAGTGACAATCTTAAAAGCCAATGACACAATCCGATGCTTTAGCGTATAAGACTGGAAAAAGCTGAATAGTTGGGAGGAGAACTGCCACCAGGCCAACAGCAGTAGACTGCTAGTCAGAACTCTCTGATAGAGATAATTGTCTAGAGAAGAAGTTTGTACAGAGAAAATCCTCAACACTGTCCTGGAGAGCCAATCTACCGACAAAAATAAAGAGAAGATTCGACCGCTGGCTAGTTTTAAAATTTGAATTTTTCTGTAAATCTTAATTGGGGGGTTTATCGGACTAGTATTATAGAAGGGAAGGTACAAGTTAGGGTAAGGGAAAGAATTGTAAATAGTTGTTAGTTAATTATGCTCTGTTATACTTTAAGAAATAAAGTTGTTAGTTTTTACTTTAAGTAGTTCTTGACCACTCAAATGTTCACAGATTACTGCACGGGATAAATCTTTTCTGTGTAGCTGGTTTTAAATTAAGCAAGAGGGTTTACCCCGTGTTGTAACACTATGGACTCCATCTGGGCCAGTCACTTTCCGTGAGTTCCAGAAGGCTGATCTAACGTCTGTGGCAGTGACTGTGGGTACAGGTACACCCAAGACTGTCAGGGCAGATGACATCAATTCACTGACCTTTTGTTCAAAATGAGCATAGAATGTGTTGAGCTCATTGGGGAGGGATGTGTTGTTGTCAGTGATCTGCTTGACTTCACTTTGTAGCTTGTTAAATCCTGTAAGTCTTGCCACAGTCGACATGTGTTTGTGTGGTTAGTCTGGGACTCTAGTTTAGTCTAACATTGTCTCTTGGTCAACCGGTGCCTGATCGTTTTGTGAAAATTGTACCTAGATTTCCTGTATGTATCAGGGTCACCTGATTTGAATGCCTCAGACTGGGACTTCAGGAAGGAATTTTTCGGTTCATCCATGGTTTCCAGTTGGGGAACACTGGAATTAACTTTTTTGGCACGCAGTACTCTACACACTTACTGATGAAGCCAGTGAGTTAGTGGCACATTCATTTAAGTTGGTTTCTGAGTTCTTAAATATGGACTAGTCCACCGACTCCAAGCAGTCACATAGGAGCTCATCCATTTTCTCAGACCCGCATAATACGACTTTCTGTACCAGATCCTCACGCTTCAGTTTCTATTTGTAAACTAGGAGAACAAGCTATGCCTGATAATCTGATTAACCAAAATGCGGGTGAGGAATGGAGCAGTAGGCATCATTGATGGTTGTGTAGCAATGGTCCAGGATGTTTGGGCCTCTGGTGGGACAGGAGAGGTGTTGGTGGTATCCTCATAGCATACTCTAGTGGTTGGCTTGGTTGAAGTCACCGGCCACAATGAACAAAGCCTTGGGGTATTCCATCTTAAGACTTTTTGTGGAGGTGTGTATTTCATCAAGTGTGCTCTTCACTTCCACATGGGGTGGGATGTTAACTACTGTCAGGATAGCAGAAGTAACCTCCCACGGCAGGTAATAGGGATTACACTTCACTGCTAGATATTCTAAAAGCAGGGATGTTCTACCTAGTGCCAACCCTTATCCTTCAATCAACATCACTGAAACAGAGATTGATCTGGATGTTCAGATTGGCACTTTTTTTTAGTAGTATCTGAGTGTAAGCTATCACAGAATTCTGAGCGCAAGTTACATTCTGTGCAAATCAAGTTTCTACAATCTTTTATATTGGTTTAACGACCATTGTTATCAAGCCCCAGGCAAAACTAATCCCTCTAGCCCATCCCCAGAATGAAGTAATCACCATTAGTAATGCTCATTTGTAAGTCCTTTAAGCTGACTCCAAAATTAAGGTAAAGTGCTTAAAAGGAACATTTTCAACATTTTTTTTGATTTACCGCAGAACTAAAGTACAACAACAAAACTGCAAACCAATATACAGCCTCATTTGTTAATGTCATTTTGTATTATTAAAAATTGAGCCATATGTGGGTGGTAGACTAAACATTCTGATTAATATGTGTTATTTTTGATCACTCCATTTTCAGCAATCTTACCAAATGGAACAAAGAATATTTCTTAAAACAAATTATTTCTCAAAATTGCTTTCTAAAGAACTATCACATGGCAGTGTCTCATAGGCTTGTAGCAGGGTAATATATTCAATGATGCGAAATTGAATTTGAGAAACTGGAAAAAAGAAATAATTTCTTAAAAGGGCCACAGTTTGGGCAGAATCTGTGGAAACATC
This sequence comes from Chiloscyllium plagiosum, assembly GCF_004010195.1. NCBI lineage: Eukaryota > Metazoa > Chordata > Chondrichthyes > Orectolobiformes > Hemiscylliidae > Chiloscyllium > Chiloscyllium plagiosum. The sequence goes on from NC_057713.1 coordinate 96,886,014, forward strand.
AACCTGTTAGCTGATTATTTTCATATTGTTATTTGTGGGATCTTACTATATTCAAATTGGTTACAAAATTCCCTAGACAGTGACTGCACATCAAAACTAAAATTAATGTTTGTAAAATGCTTCTTGAAATTGTGAAAGATGCTATGTAAATGCAAGCTTTTCTTTGACTGAAACCCAATGTTGGTCAGTGAGCATGGGGCAATGAATGAACAGCGCCTAGTGTGAGTTGTAATCTGTGCAATAGGTTTCAGTGAGCTCAGGTTTAGGATGGTAAAAGATAGGAGGACAGCTAGGGAACTTTGGAATAGCTCAGTTTGGAGATTAAAAAATGTATGGATGAGTTTCAACAGCAGGTAAATTGAGGCAGCCTTGGAGTCAGCGATGTAATGGAGGTGGAAATATGGTCTTTGTGATGAAGAGAATATGAAGCTGGGTAATTAGCTCATATAGGACAACAAGGTCATGAACAATCTGTTTGGCAAATGTGGGTGTTTGTACTGAGGGGATGGAATCTGTGATGAGGATTTGAGATAATGACTTCCCAAGGTTTAATTGAAGAACATTGTGACTCATTGAATAAATCAATCTTATAATTTAGAGACAGTGGAGGGGTCGAGAGTGGTGGAGCTTGTTGCTAAAAGTCTCCATTTGTAACCTGACATCATATTATTGGGTGATGCCCCGAAGTGGAAGTATCAAGGCCAAGCTGGAGACTATGTTTATTATTATTCCATTGTCATCTACCGTGGCTCACAACGCTATTCTTAAACCTGGTGCTCCAGGGCAAAACATCACACAAGTGAATTATTCATTAAAATACCCTTCTCTATGGAAACAAAGGAATTTGTGGATTAAAATATATTTGTCTCAACAGTTCTGAAAGATTGCTCCATTAAATCCGAATTGCTTTTACATTCCTTTAATGGGAAGATGTCTGTTTACATACAGCATTCTGTTCTTGCTCTAAGAAGCTTTAATCAATTACAGCCACTCCTTTGCCAATCACTTATGTAACTGACGTATGTCTGTACTGACAGGTTTAAACTTTTTATGTAGTATTTAAAGTTTGCCTCAAGGTCATAAAGGATATAAAGAAGGATTTAGTTAGTTTGATATCATACAAACTCTGCAAAATGTATTGATTGGCATCCTCTCAACATTCATCTGCGTGGGTTAAGACTCTGAGTCAGTGAACTGCTCCCACTATTCTCCTTTTAAAGCTATTCCTGTATAATTAACACTCTGCATGTGAAATTTCCATTTTAGACACTTGACTGAGATGAAAAGGAACAGAACACTATTTAGAAATATTGCAATATTTAAATTGAGTTATGTTAACTTTCTACTTACCCACTACTTCAGTTCAAGAGCTGCTGAAACCTTTGTCTATTCTTTTTAACCCCCAGACTTGACTATTCTCTTGACCTTCTCGCCAGCTCCCATCTTACATCCTTCTTAAAATTGTGTTCATTCAAACCTTTGATGTCTAAATCCTAACTTGCACCAATTTCTACTTTTCCAACATCTAATTTTTCCTCACTCATTTTCTTGCAGGGGTACAGTTCCAATGGGCTACAAACGACCCTTGTTCCTTGCCTAATCTGCTCTTATTGAGCAAGTCTAGGCCCCGATTATTCGCAGAATTTCACGCTTGGAGGCCATCACAACCAGATTTTATGGTGCTCTCAACTAATGTCTACAGGCACCATATCATTAAGAACCTGACTGGAGCAGCTTTGACTGTCACTCCAGTGAGATTAGCCAGCCAAGTCAGCACAATTGAGCTCAAATCTGGATCCTTCCTGGGCTTTTTAATAGCTCAGCACCACAAGTGCTCACCTGATGAGAAACCACAGGACACACAATTAACTTTTACTATTATTTTTGTTAAATTTCTGTTGACTTTTGGAATGGGAATGCAGATTATGTAACTGAAGCAATTGGTTTGGAAGAGTTACTGAGGCTGAAAGTGCATGAGGGCTGAATTAAAGAAATAGCTCTGATGGTGCAACTTGCTGACATTGAGATCTTAAAAAAAACACACACTAATCTTAAATTATCTCCTTCACATTCTTGTCATCGATGTTTATCCTCTTGCGCAACTTTGGCATGAATGCTGAAATTCAAGAGCCAGTCAGTGGATTAAAGTGCGATAGACAGGTGTGGGTACTGGGGGTGGGTGGCTGACGTGGTGATAATTTCTTGTGACTAGTAGATCTGCCCTCTGATCTATTTTTTACGGATGCAGCCTCTGGGGTTGGTTGGGAAGGTTGGTGATGATTCCATGCCCATCAGCAGCAAAAGCCAGTTAAAGCGCAAATTGAAGGAACCATTCCCAAAATGTATGCATTTTCCAGATGGCATACGCTTTTGCAAATGCAAACAGGCATCTACAGGTGACTCTGTAGTGGAGTATCCACCTCTGCAGTGATGGCCTTGGTAGCTGTAGGCAGGTGACTTCACTGAGTTTAAAATCTCTAGTGTGTGTCTCCTTGTTTCTGCAATCTCAGTGTCTGACTTGCCTCAGCAGTGTATGCCTCTACCAGTTGCAGCTGTCAAGGCTTTAGAACTGCTGGTTCTCTGATTAGCCTGTCAATAGAAGTGTGCTGTTCTTAACTGGTTGGCAAATGTAGAGGTGGCCAATTGAGAGACATCTTCTGGGAAGACTGCATTTTCTGGGCATAATTCTAACAAGTGCCAGCCTCATGGTCCCAAAGCCCATGGGGAAGTCGAGCCTGAAATCAAAAATGCTTTCACTGCTTCACACCAAGAAGCTGATTGATAGAAATCTAGGGAGGGAGCACCTGTGCAGAGCTCTGACTGACAGACACTGCTTTGGTTGTCAAAGTGTACTCAACATCACTATCCAACTCATCTCATTGTCGTCTGTGAAATTGTAAGGTGCTTGAGTAACAGTGAGCTAAATGGGGATGGTGTGAGGAACCACATGAACTGAACATCACAAATATAATAAAGAACTGCAAGAATGTAACTGGTTTGTTCCATTTGAGACTATTTAGCTCAAGGGGAGGGGAGAGTTTAAACTAACTCAGCAGGGGTTTGTGATCCAATAGAGAATATTATAATGTAATACCAGATTGCTGGGAGAGGCAGGTAACTCTAAAGTTGAGAATTGAAAGAGAGGGACAAGGGAGAGACTAATGACATCCACATCAAGTTTACTGTGCATGTGTGTGAATGTGTATAGTCAGAGTCATAGCATGGAAACACACCCTTTGACCCAACTTGTCCAAGTCAATCAATAGAACTAAACTGATCTAGTCCCATTTACCAGCATTTGGCCCATATCCCTTTTAATTATGTAGCCATCCATATGTGGAAATAAGACCAACAAGTTATAAGCACAGGGTATAATGTGTGATCATGATGTTGTGACAAAAACAGAGACCTAGTTCAAGGAAAGGCAGCTTTGTGTGTTAAATATTCCTGGTTATAAAAACACAGAAAAGGGAAAAAAATGAGGAAGGTTGGGGATTTTGGTTAATTAACTCATTGCAGTACTGAAGAAAGAGAATGTTTAAAAATTCAGAAGCAGCACTGATTTGGCTAGAACCAAGGATTAAGAGTGTGCAATTACATTACTTGGATATATATAGACCACCAGAGAGAGGGAAGGATGTGGAGGAGCTAATTTGTAAGAATTTACAGAGAGGAGTATACGCCATAGTTATAATAGGGCCTTTCTCTTTAATAACCTGTCTTGAGACTGCGATAGTGATAGTATAAGGAATAGTGAGAGGCTAGTGTTCTTAGATTATGCTCGGGGAATGTCCGACAGCAGCATATTTCAAACAAAAAAAGAAGCACTGTTGACTTGGTTCTTGGAAATGAAGTGGGTCAAGTAGATCAAGTGACAGTGGGGAAACAGGGACAATTTCAGGGACAGTGATCATTGCATCATAAGGTTTAGTTGACAGCAGAAAATGAATTGGTCAATCCAGAGTAAGAACGATCAAATAATGGACAGCCAATCCAACGGGACAAGAAAGGTTGGACTGGAACTATAAGTTGGCAGGAAGAACAATGGCTAAATAATGGGCTATCTTCAAAGGGGTATGTTCCCTCCCAAGGGAAAGGTGGGATAAACAAATTCACAGTTCTCTGATGAAAAAGGGGACAGAAATTAAATTAAAGAAGAAAAAGGATGCTGATGACAGGTGTCAGGTCATAAATACCATTGAAAACCAAGTTGAACCCAAAAGGTTCAGAGGGGAAGTGAAAAAAACAAGTAAAAAAAAAAGAAACGATTATGCAAAACACTGGCAGCTAATATAAAGGGAAATCCCAAATTCTTCTGTAAGTGCATCAACAGTAAAGATTGGTTAAAGGAAGAGTGGGGCTGTTTAGAGACCAGAAACTAGATGAGACATGAAAATAAGAGGCATGGCTGAGATGTGCCTCACCTCTATCCAAAGCCCTAAAGGAGCCTTCCACATCCATCAAAATTTTACCTGCACATCCACTAATATCATTTATTGTATCCGTTGCTCCCGATGCGGTCTCCTCTACACTGGGGAGACTGGGTGCCTCCTAGCAGAGCGCTTTAGGGAACATCTCCGGGCCAAACTTCCAGCTCAGCACTGTCCCCATGAATTGTCCGGACTTGTCCTACCTGCCTATCTCCTTTTCCACCTATCCACTCTGCCCTCTCCTCCCTGACCTATCACCTTCATCCCCTCCCCCACTGTACTCTATGCTACTTTCTCCCCCCCCCCACCCTCCTCTAGCTTATCTCTCCACGCTTTATTCCTGATGAAGGGCTTTTGCCCAAAACGTTGATTTTGAAGCTCCTTGGATGCTGCCTGAACTGCTGTGCTCTTCCAGCACCACTAATCCAGAAAATGCAGATGTTGTCAAGGCTGTGGTAACAGAGAAGAAAACTCAGTCCCTATAAGGATTTAAAATTGATAAGGATGCGGCATTGAACAGGTTTAGTTAGATAAATCAGTACTTAAGGACGACAAGGTGCTTGGACTGGATGGGATGCAGCAAGTTATTAAAGGAAATAAGAGTGGAAAGTACAGACACACTGTCAGTCATCTTTCAATCCTCCCTAGACTTGGGGGTAGTGCTAGAGAACTGAGGAATTACAAACGTTACACCTTTGCTCATAAAAGGTTATAAAGATAAACACAATTGCAGGTCAATCAGTTTAACTCATTATTGGGAAAACTCCTCAAAACAATTATGAGGGATAAAATAAAGTCATATAGAAAAATGTGGGTTAATTCAGAAGAGTCAGAATTGATTTGTTGAAGGGAAATTGTGTTTAACGAACTTGCTAGTACTTTTTAACCCCTAAAAAAGAAGGCTGCTGAAGACAAGGCAATTGGTGCAAAGGGCTTTCAAAAGGCATTTGATATAATCCCACACAACAGGCTTGTGAAGAAAGTTATAGGTCATAGAATAAAAGGGACAGCAACAAGGTGGATCTAAAATGGTCTCAGATAGGAAAGAGTAATAAATCATAACTTTTTAGATTAGAGTAAAGTTTATAGAGGATTTTCATCCAGGGGTCAGTATGGGAAACTCTGTTTCTTTTTTGAGATATTTAACGGGTCTAGATCTTGGTGTACATGGAACAACTTCAAAGTTTGCAGACAACACAAGACTTGGAAGAATTGCAAACTCTGAGGACAGTGAAGAACTTCAAAAATGTTTTGATACATTGGAGTGAGTGAATAGGTGGAAGATGAATTTTAATGCTGAAAAGTATAAGGTAACAAACAAAGAACATGAAGAAGCAGTTAATAAAGGGTACTATACTAAAGGATGTGCAGGAGCAGAGAGAAGACCTGGGTGCATAATTAATTAAAGCAGGCATGAGAAGTAGAAAGAGCTCTTTTAAGAAAGCATATAATCTTCTAAGCCTTATTAATAGAAAGGGGGCAAATATTCTTCATATGTGCAGCCACTTGAAGGTCTGCACATATCGGTTGACTCCAAATCTAGCCTCATTTTTAATGAAGGGCTTTTGCCTGAAACATTGACTGTCCTGCTCTTCGGATGCTGCCTGACCTGCTCTGCTTTTCCAGCCCCACACTCTTGACACTAATCTCCGGCATCTGCCGTCCTCACTTTCACCAGGTTAATCCAAATTTAGAAGGTACTACTGCACATGACCTTGGCAGGAAAAATCAGACGGATCCTAGAGAGAGAGGCATAACAGCGTGGAGGCTGTTTGGAAATATGTGGGACACTGATTATACCTCAGCTGGAATACAGTTCTGGGTGCCATACTTTAGGAAACATGTGCATGTTTTGGACAGAGTACTAAAGCGGTTTATGGACATAGCTCCAGGCATGGGAAATCTCAGCTATTAGGATAGGTTAGCTAAGTTGGGGATGCTTTCCTTGTAGAAGAGAGGGTTGAGGGGGGGGCTAGAGAAGATTGGATTTGATCAGTGATTCTGAAATCATGAGGGATCTGAATAGAGTACATGGGAGAAATTATTCTCACTCATAAAATAATCAAGAACCAAACGACATAGGTACACTGTGGTTTGCAAAAGAAGCAGCATGATATCAATGGTGTGATTTACATGTATAAATTTAACTATACTTATTCTTAAGTTTGGATTTATAAATTTGAGTTAGTAACCTATGGGTTTTCTGTGTGTCTTAAGTTAATAATTAACCATGGTGAGTTTCTTTAAAATACTTTTTGAGGCCTGGCTTTAGAGTGGATGGGTTTATGTACACCACAAATGGATTGCGTGTTTTACCTTAGATTGTTTTGTGACTCAGCAAGGTTTGCTGGAGACTTTTCAACATATTTTTTAAGCTTAAAGGAAACACAAACAAGTTAGAAAAGGAGCCTTTTAGTTTCAGTTTTACTTTTGTGTTTTAGGGCAATCCTGTGAAGTCCTTGGCAGGGGATTAGCAGTATTGGATATATTTAAGGGAAAATATATAGTAACTTAGGTTACCCTAAGAGTGATGACAGTGTTAGACCCATGCCAGAAGTGTTAGGATAAAATCGTAAAGAGGTTACTAAGGCTGAGAACATTTAAGGTCAGGTTTATGACAGTTCCTGGGAAAAACAGTCTGCAGTTCTATTCTCAAAGTTAAAAGTCACCAAGTGGACTAAACCTACCAAGCTGTTAGATAAAGGAACCCTGCTGGTATGAGTATTGTATTACGGGTATTTTGGATACAAAATCTGTTTTGTGTCTTTTCAACTCATAAAATAATGTTTTGGGATTAACGGGAGTATACATGTACTGTGCGTTTAAAATTTTGAATTATAATTATGTAATTTGGTTTATTCCATTTAATCTTCATCTCTTTTGTTAATAAACTTTTATTTTATTATTAAATTAGAATGTGCAGCATTGAGTGCTTAAGTTTCAGTGAGAGACCACTTTGTTAAACCAAAATGATGAATAAAAAAACTCTCAAACCAGGTTTCTGTCTGGGATCTAACTGGTCTAGAAATAATATCAGCTGGATCATAATGTTAATGACAACTCACATATACAGCGTATTGAGTCTTTAGGTTCAGAGAATAGGACAGCACAGAACAGGCCATTTTATCTATGAGTCTGCACCAGTTCTTCCAAAGATCAATCCATTTAGTCTCACTCCCCTCCATTTCACTTCATTTTTGGTTCCCTCCATGTAATTATTCAATTCGTTTTGACGTCTTTCTCCTCTAATTTAGGATGAAATAGGATAAGGAACCTTTGAGACAAGTACATAATGAATGCATGCTATTCCAATCCTAATCACAAATGTGGATATATAGTGGTTGATAAATTTAGAAATCAACACAGTAAATCATTCCAGCTTCTCAAAAAAAATTGACTCAGCAATTTTTGAGATTTGTAGCTCAGGTTGAGGTTCTGGATGTAAGTTCGCTCGCTGAGCTGGAAGGTTCATTTTCAGATGTTTCATCACCATACTAGGTAACATCATCAGTGAACCTCTGGTGAAGCGATGGTGTTATGTCCCGCTTTCTATTTATGGGTCTTGGTTTCTTCAGGTGTGGGTGATGTCATTTCCGGTTCTTCTTCTCAGAGGTTGATAGATGGGATCCAGATTGATGTGTTCATTGATGGAGTTTCGCTTGGAATGCTAGATAAAATTTAACTTGTAAAGGAACTTTAAAAATGACAACGTTGTCAAGTATCCCAGGATGATTCAGTCAAATAATCACATAAAAATTAACACCAAACTATGTAAAATGATATTCGGAGCGGGGTTGGTAATTATCTTCCTCTTTGTACAAGATGGGGGTGGATAGGGGATGAAAGGCTTCAGATCATTTTTCCTCCCTCCCCTTCCTTAGGTGCAGCTACAGAAACATCCATTTGGCCAAACTGGTCTATCTGACCTTCACCACCTGTGCGATCCTCCTGTAAAACTACTTATTAGCACATCATATTATTTCTTTCTCCCTTGTGTTTTACCTCTCTTCCCTTAAATGTATCTATACTGTTAATTCAACTACACCTGTGACAGCAAATTTCACATGCTCACCACCTCTATGAATTTCTGGTTTTGTACTTCCCCACAATTAGAAACGTCTTCTGTATGCCTGGCCTCACAAACCCTTGAAGAGGTGGATGCAATCTGTCATTAATGGGCATTGTGTGCTAACTTCCCCAGTGATGCAAGTAAATGAGTGAGGTTTTCACTTAAAGAATGGGTGGTACAGGAAAGGGTGGAGAAAATTGAACAAGTGGTGAGAGTGTTACATAACAGGAAGGTGTTTTGAGGTTGTGAACAGCAGTCGCTTTATGTCAAAGCAGTTACATTCTCATTTTTTATATGATTAAAAGATAATTTGATTACAGTGCATCAAATGCTGGCATCAATCTAGTCTATTGGATAACAAGCAATTTTGAACTTAAGTGGAAGTTCCAAATTAAAAGTCAATTACAAATGTTGACATATTGTGGGTGAGTGGTTCGGGCTGCCCAGTACTGCTGGAACAAGTCACAGCTTTCTTGCATAAGGGGCAAATCCAAAAATGGAGTATTGTTTGCTTTATTTGACATCTCTTTAGACAGGAGGATTCCAACTTTAGAGCCACACCTCAGCTAACAAATAATGTACCTGGGTCTGAGCCTAATCTACTCTTCTAATTCTCACTTTCCCAAGCAATACGTCATCCATGCTGATCCATTAACTGCCAATCTTATCTCACTGTAATGCACCAGTGGGACAAAGGGAATAAAGATTAAAGCTCTAATTGTATGGACCTGAGAAACAACTTATTGTAAAAATAGCAAACTTTAATCATGTCAAAAATTACCTGCTGTTTTATTGCCAACTCTGTACAATAACAACATTTTTAAAAAAAGTACAATATCTCAATATGCAAATCTTAATCATTCTGTACATAACTACAATATTAAACCTTGATTCCATAGTATTCTGATCAAAAGAGTAATCAATATAAAATATTGCTAAAAGTTAGGTACTAATATATAATTTGGATTTAACTGAAAGGTTATTTAACAATGATTATATGCTGTTCCATCTGTCAGAGAGTTTGCTGAATATTGCTGACCAGCCCTTGTTGCAAGCTTTTGTCTTAGCTCGCGTATTCCAGTCATTAATTCACGCTCCTTGTTTTCCAGGTCAGTTCTTCCTCTGTCTAAAGACACTAAAATAAAATATTACAGAAGGGTCAATATTCCAAAATATCATGATTTTCTTTACAGAAATACCTTTGAAAAATTATTAAAATGTACCTAAGTGCTTGTATCTGCAGTGTTTCATTATTTTGCATTTTGCTTGGCCATGGAGGGGGAGGAAACAAACAAAGGCCATTCTTCTGTTCTATTCAAGGCTACTAGCCTTTGAGTCATTATTTTCAAATTGCAAAGTGTAAAGTTGAACTGCACAAATTAGACATGGAAAGAAAGTACATTCCTTTACTGTATTGTAGAAACAATGAAGACACCAGAAAACACTTTGGCCATAAAGTATTTTGGATCGTCTTCAGGTGGACATTGTATAAATGCAAGTCTTCGTGCTAGGATGTGACATGGATATTATGAAATATAGTTAAATGCAGCAAATTCAGGGCTGAAAAATAAACAATAATGTATGAAAGAGGTCTCATTTGAGAAAATAAAGCATTTTCAGGAAAAGAAGGACAAATCTTTTATTTCTTAAGGATTCTGCTTGCAGTCAAAATGCAAAATGTCTGGTGAAACATATTAAAAGAGAGGCATCTGCCTCATGTTAGCTAGTGGCCTTAAATTCAACCCCAAGAATGAGAATTTCAAAATCCAGGTTTTGCTTGACTGGGAACTTGTGTAGGTTAGTTAACAGAGGTGATCATGTTTGATTGGGACTTGGTGAGAGTTAGGATATGGGCATCAAGAGTTTTGATAAGCTGAACTACTGCAGCATACTCACAAGTCAGAACATGCCAAGCATTCTGTCCAAAAGAATCATACTTATAGGTCTAACCTTTCACACGGTGACTTGAGGCATGAATGTCTATTCAATAAGATCCACACTGTACAATGATGCTCATTTCAAGTTGAAGGAGCAATAGGAATGAGCATTGTGCAATAATTTGAAGTGACAGGATCACTTCTGGTTAAATAATGTTTCCTGATACATTTGTCTTTAGGAAGCATGCATATGGTGGAACTTTAAACTAGATGCAACTTGAATGAGTAAGATTTGGAAAAGAAATAGATTAAAACTTAATTACAAAAAATAATATGTCTTGCTCAAAAATGGGAAGAATATACATGGCAATTACAGGTCAGTTCATCAGAGGTGGATAATATTTTTAAAATAATAATAATCAGGGCAACAATCAGCCCTGAAAAAGCACATTTGCAACACTGAAGTCCATGGAATAAAATGGCCAGAGGCAGCACAGATAGAAAGCTAAGGAAGAGAAAATGGAGTTGTGGACCTAGGACTTTTTCAGTGAAGTTCTTTAAGGTTCAGTACTAGGACCACTATTGATTTTAATATTAATAACTTGGCAGTCTAGGGTACAATTTTCAAATTTGCAAATGACACAAAGTGTAAGCAAACAATGAAGAAGATAGTGACAGACTTCAAAAGGACAAACAAGCTGGTGAAATAGTTGGACATATGGCAAATGAAATTCAAGAGAAAAAAGTAGTATGATGTAAATTTTGGAGAGAACAATGAGGAACTCAAGAGAAGAGAGATCACGCTATACGTATGCACATATCTTTGCTAGTATGCCTGTCACCTTCAAAGTACTTGAGAATTTTGGCTTAGTAAACATAGACCTAGACTACAAAAAGTAAGGTGGTCATTCTAAATCTACATGAAATGTTAGTTTGGATCTAGTTTAGGTAGTATGTCAGATTCTGGATGCCACATTTTAGGAAGGCTGTGAAGGCTCTGGAGATTTATGAGAATTGTTTTGGAAATATGGGATCATGGTTATGTGAACACACTGGAAAAGCTGGGATTGTTCTCCTTGGAACAGAAAAGACAGAGTGGAGATGTGATAAAAATATTTAAATCACAGTGTTTAGATGGTGTAAATAAAGAGAGACCATTTCTGATGGCTGAAGGGTCAATAACCAGAAGGCACAGATTTAAGGTAATTGACAAAAAATATCTACTGGTAACCTGAGGAGAAACATTTTGCACAACAAGTAGTTAGGATTAAGTAGAAACAAACTTAGTCAAAAAGGGAACTGAATAAATACTTGAAGGATAAAACTTACAAGAACATAGGGAAAGAGCATAGGAATGGGACTGAGCAGATAGTCTTCAAATGACTCAATGCACCATGTGGCCTCCTCCTGTGTTGTATTATTCAATGACTCAGTGATTTGAAAAAATGACTAATTTACCAACTCACATTGAACAGAGGAGTTCAAGGACATGTCGTTTAAACATACACTGCCAGGAATTTGTTCTCCACTGCCTTGGAACAGATCCCTTTTTTGCTTTGTTGGACATCCAGTTCTTATGTCAGAAAGCCTCTCTAGGGAAGGGAAAAAATAGCAAACTCAAATAGTATTGGACCAGAGTTCAATTTAGAAGTGTTATTCCAGTACTTTCTTATGGAATACTTCAGAATCAACCGAAAACAGTAACAGCTGAAATAATTGCATAGAGGCTGGTATTCATGAAAAGCAAGAATGTTACTCAGTAATTACAATGTAAAGTGTTGAAAAACACAATAAAGCAAAAGTTATGTGGATTCTGGAAATCCATAATAATAACACAAAAAACTGAAAAAAAAAAGATCTGGCAGCATCTATGGAGGAAGCAGAGTTACCTTTTCAAGCCAATGACCTTTAATTAGAATCATTCAGAATAAGAAAGCCCCTTTTTGTTTCTCATTAGTTTCTGTAAATTATTTAACTACTCTATTCTTCCACCTCTTGTCCCTGTCCACCAAGACACACCTGATTCGAGGCATAGTCAGATCTATATTGGCCTCTACGGGTGTGAATAAGCAGTTAATTAGAATTCCAGAGAACAGCTATGATGAACTGCATGGCCTCCTTCAGTGTGTTATAATTCAAACTCAGGGAACCTCGCTTCCTTTACATGGAAGAGTCCAGCAGAACACACAAAATTTATTAAATGAAGGTAAAATACACAACAGCATATTACTTTAACATTGGCAATTGTTTTCTCAAAAGACTCATTTTCCAATTGAATTTCTTTAGCTTAACTATGTGACAAAAACAAAAACCTTCCTGATTTTCTTCTGGATTCAGGAAGTACACAGGGTTCACAATCAGCTGATCACATTTGCATTTTAGAAGCAATGACTGTCAATCCAATGTGTAATGTTTCTTCAAAGATCTGAGTAATCAACACCCAAATAGTGAATCAGTTTGAGGTAGCTTTGCATAGTGCCTTATACCTTACATTCTTTCTTGATTTTTGAAGTGTTTGCTGACACTTCTGTGAAAATAGCCTATCTGAATTTCTGACACTCGCCTGTTATTCTTTTCAGTCCTGTAAGAAAGGGCTTTACATCAGGCATGCTGCAGACTCACTTCTGAACATTAACCATCCTTGGTGAAGCCAAGGAGCCATCCATGCATTTCCAGCCTTTTGCTGTCTGACATCCCATTGAAAAATGGTTTGGATGTTTACCAGATAAATATTTGCACTGATCTCCATCAGATTCCATTGCTTGGCTAGTTTCATCTGATAACAGTGAAGGTATAGGAGCATCAGCAGCTGCTTTCTCTTGACATAGTTTTAGTTGAGCGTGTCTTTTGACAACCTCATCCCACTGCACAAAAAAATGAAGAGAAGGGAATGAAATGAAACAGGCCTTAGAGTCATACAGAAATTAAATTGAAATTCCCTCCCTAACCAAACACCCCACTCCCAAAAATGATTGACAAATGTTTCCCTGCGATTTCTCTACAATTCAAAGCAACTAACTGTTGGCTTATTATGGAAACTGAATCTGCTTAAAGTGCTGAACTATTCCATACCTGGCTAATTTTGTGCCCATTTATTTCCATATACCAGTGCCTTTTCATGCTCAGAATGTCCCAATGTGTTTAAAGTATTGGATTATTCTCATGATAATCACTTAAAGGTCAACAATGCTATGTTAGTGATGTATTGGTTAGCTAACAATAGCCAATTTCAGGGTTAAACTTTACTCTTTGAAAATAAGAATGGCATGTGCAGTTAATGATTGCTTGAAGGAATACTTCAAAATCAATTTAAAAACTGTAATAAAGGCTGGTCCCCCATTACATGTCACCCTTTATTTACTTGTGCCCAGGCTGCAGCCAGCCAGCTCATAGTCAATTGCTTGGACTGAGGAGATTCTAAATCCCCAATCTTCCAGATTGGGTCAGTTTAATAACCCCAATCAAGGATCTCATAGTCAGTGCACACCCCATTTGTTAGTGAGAAGTTGATCATTTTAACTCTGGGAAAACATGACTTACTAATGCTTTTAGGCAACATTCATAAAACTAACTGCACAACTAGGCCACTCAATTTGTGGTTCTGATATCTCTCCAGTAAATACAGATTTTGAAAGTACACGTACAAGCAAGTTATAAATCACTGGTTTAACCTCAGCTGGAGATTATGGCCAGTACTCTGCACCAAGACCATGAAATTGTGATGATTTGGATTTACTTCCTGAAAGGATATTGCTCTGGAAGTAGAATGAAAAACAACTTTCTAAAGGAATTGGACTGATATTTGAAGGGGAGACAAGTGTAGGGCTGTGGGAACAAACAGAGGAGTAAGCCTAATTTGACAGCTTTCAGAAATGGCATAGGTATGAGGGTTGGATGGCTTTCTTCTGTCATGCAAATTGAATGTTTCTATAAAGCGGCATGCAGTTAACAAATTCTGAAACTGGATATTACTCTGCTGTTATTGTCGCACAAAAAGTTTAAATATCCAATAACTGAGGCTTACATTTGCACACACTAACCCAGGAGTGTTTACTAATTTGTGCTGGGGACCAGTTACTAGTATCAGAATTGGCATACAATTCCAAGAACATTCATTACTTAGCTCATTGTAATGTTGTGATCTTTACACATCCATATCACAATTTATACAATAGTTGGAAATTAGACAGAAAAGCAAATATCCATAAAGGATCACTGGAAAATACATCAGCCCAATCTACAATATAAATACCTAGCATGAACTTAATCAGATAAAGTTCTTCCTCACCTGCCTTAACTAATATGATCTAACATTCTGAAATGTTAGAAGCCATCAGATAATTAGGTCTGTGATTCCTTTGATGGAAGGCCTTTCTCATTATCAGTTAAAATGAAGGGGTGGAGTTGAGTGACACATGTATATTAAAGCATTACTGAACAGAAAGCCCATTTCACAAAAATGTTTCATGTTATTCACCTTTTTGCCTTCAACTTCCTTCATCGCTTGCAACAATTTGATCTCCCTTTCTCTATTTTCATTTGCAAGCCCTGCTAACTCTGCTTGGCATTTTTCCTGATCCAAATTGTAGACTCTTTGCTTCTCCAGCATCTGTGCTCGCCAGCCCAGATTGGTTGACAGTTGATCACTTTCAGCTGACTCTTCATCATTCTAATCAGAAATGTAACACATTTATCATTGTAAGGAAGAGTTTACATTCTCTACGATTTCTTAAACTAAGTACCAGTACAAAGTAGAAAAGATCTTCAAAGCATTCACTAGAAGTACAGTTAGTGAAGACATATTTTACAGGAAAACATGAAGGTCATATTAATTGTAGTTGTTACAGTAGCAATACTAAGTTAGAACATGGTGTTTGTCATAATTTTTGTTTAACTTAAAATTAGTGACAAAACAAAACGGACATGTTTGCATTAGTTGTACTTCATCTGGTAGATATAATAAACTGAATTGTTAAAAATCTTTCATCCCTGCCCAACTTTTCCTCATTAAAAAAAAGTTTAAGACTAATATCAAAGAACACAATTTCTGACAGAAAGTTTTGACTATATTTCGATCATTTAATTTACTCATGTAGGTAAAGGAGAAGAAGGATGTGGAGGCTGATTACCAGCAGAGTAGACCACAATCCCAGCTATACCTGCAAGGTTGTAATCACCTTTTGAGACCTTGGTAGGGTAAGTCAACCCTACAAAGTGACAGGGTTTTACAGGCTCTGACAATCCGTGAGATTGCTGGCTCTGGAAAGATTTTATAGTTGCAAGTTAAGCTGATTATTGTGTGTTCTTTTATGTAATTACATAGCATTTAAATGGCAATTATCTTAGGTAAATATTGTGATTTGCCACAAAGTACATTTCTGCCATCAGTCATGTCAGATATTTATTGTGTGCAGACTCCATTGCAGAACTTATCAAAAGATAATGTGGTTCCATCATGTGCAACTTTTGATCATGAAAACTGTGTGCCAGATTACAGCATGTGCTGTGAGGTCGATTAATAGGATTGGGAGACTGCCTGAACTGTAATATCAAAACATCAAATGCACACACTGTACCTTACAATCCAGAACATCAGTACACTGGTCCATTTCCAGCAACCTCTTAAAGTTCTGTTCTTCAACATCTGCCTTAATCCAATTGGTGTTCAAGTGTCCTTTCACATCTCGCGTCACAGCCTCCTGCTCCTTGGCAAGTTGCTACAATTATATTTTCATGACAGTGGCATAGTTATTTTTGTAAAAATAATCTGTAAAGAGCTAACAGACCTGTGGATGTATAGACACCATAATAACATGCAGAACATAAATAATATTTTGAAAAATTGAGAGATGATTGCTCAACCTTATTTTTGTTTTAAAGAGAGTTGCCTTAAGGACAAACAAAGTCTACAGTACAGAGACTGAATTATCTCACAACAGTCTGTAATTAAACTTATCCAAGTTCGGAGTTGAGGAAATTTTTAAATATATATTAATGCAATTTGAGCCAACTAGGTTAACTTAAAGCCTTTTTTTGCAAAATCCCTAATACAGGATGAATATTTACGATTGATATGTACATATTTTTAGGAGGGATGGATTGTAGTAGATATGAATACTGCATACTTGCTCAAGTATTTTTTTCTGTATCTCTAGTTCCATGTTTCTGACCTCAATGTCCTGAATCAAAGCAGCAGTTTCCTTGCTTCGGAGAGTGACCTTAAATCGAAAGAGACTTTTTTTTACTTCAATAAAGCATTTGATCATCAGCACAGCACTGAAGCAGCGTTAAGTTTGGTGGGAAGGAGAGGAAAAGATCAAGCTCGAGATTCCCCATATGGTGAGTTTCTGACCTCAGTCATGTCATGGCAATTGTCCTCCATAGTGAGAAGAGGAAAACATGAGTAGATTACAGATTGCTGTTACTTACTGCTGGAAGCAGGTTAATAAATCTTGACCTTAAGTGGACTTGATAACTGGTATGGGTTGAAAATGATACAAGATGTTTGACTGAAGAAAATTTGTTATGTATTTTACAGGAAACATTGCAATAAAACATTGCTCTTTGTGGAAAATCACTGTTTGATATTATACTTAGATGGGAAAATGACAAATAAAGACAACTGCTTGTATTCATAAAATACTTTTCATGTAATAAAGCATCTGAAAATACTTCACAGGAATGTTATATTTTTTAAAATGAGCTACCTAAGGTTATATTAGAACAAGCAACCAAAAACTTGTGCAAGGTGGTACATTTTAAGGAACATCTTAAAGGAGGAAAGTGAGGTAGAAAGACAATGAAGTTTATAAGAGCTAAGGGTCTTAGCAATTGTAGGCAGTGTCATCAATATTATTGCAATAAAAATCAGGGATGATCAGTAAGTCAGAATTAGAAGAATATATATTTTGGAGGGTTGTGGAATGGTGAAGGTTACAGATAGTAAGGATTAATGCCATAGATAAATTTGAAAACAAGAATGAAAATTGAACATATTTGTAACTGTAAAAATCTGTAACTGTATTTGTAGCTGGAATCTTGTAGTAAAATCAGGACAAGTTGATCCATTGGGTTCAAATTTTGATCAGCCAAGTCAACTAATCTTTACACATGTAATCAGGTCCAGAGAACCTGCAACAAAAAAATAGCAACAGCTGCTCTTGGGTTGCTCATAACCTTGTTCATAGCTGGTCACAGAATGGCAAAACCTAGTAACCTCTTCAGGAATGTGTGGAAAGGAGTCCAAAAACGGAGTGAATAGCATAATGTTGGAAATCAAAACTTTACAGATAAACCAGAAAAATATACGGAAGGTCAAATTTCTCACACAAATTAAGAAACTGATAAGAATTTTGTAAAGTTATGTTTAATCTCACAGACCTTCCTGTCTATTTCATCATCAAGTCTCCTTAATTCAGATTTCTGTTGGTCTTGCTGATGTTTCAGGAAACGCCTTTGTGCTGCATCCAAGATTTGAAGTTCTTTTATCTTCAGTTCACGTTTCACAGCAGCAAGTCTTTATGGAAAGGAATGTAATATTTAATGAATAAATGTTGGCGGGGTTTCGGCACTTTGCAATAGGTTAATATTCAGAATTGCATTCAAAATGTACACATAGGTTACTTGCCATTCATTACTAATTCATCAATTTAGTTTCACCAAGGAATGAATGTAAGAGCTTAACCTCACTCTTATTGAAATGAATAGAGATATTAGTAACATCAAGAGTCCATTTTGCTGATTCAATTAACAGCTCCAGATCAGTGGGCAGCATTCCCATTTCCAAGCAGGAGTAGTGTGGGTTCTTATACAATTCCTGAAACTTAAGTTCAAATAATAGACAATGCAATACTGAAAGAGTGCTGCACTAGCAGAGGTGCTGCCTTTCAGATGAGACTTTAAATCTTTCTGCCCTCTCAGGTACATATAAAAGCTCCTATTATACTATTTATGAAAGAAGTTACACGACACAAGATTACAGTCCAACAGTTTATTTAAAATTATAAGCTTTTGGAATACTGCTCTCTTGTCAGGCAAAATCCAAAAGTTTGTAATTTTTAAATAAGTCTGTTGGATTATAACTTGGTGTCGTGTGACTTCTGACTTTTATCTATCCCAGTCCAACACTGGCACCCCCACATGAAGACTATTCAAAGAAGGGGAGTGCTCTCTGGTATCCTATTCTACATTTAACTCCTAGTGATATTTTTATTTGATTATTATTATCAGTTGTGAGACTTTGCTGTGGAATACATTGGCTAACACATTTCCTACATTACACACCGAAGGTACTTAATTGGCTGTAAACATATTGGGAACTTATTAAATTGTGAAAGACTGATGTTCCTTCTTTTAACATTTTTTAAAAAGGTTCATTTAACAGAATGTAAGAAATCAAATGATCACAGATTTGCTTAGTTCATTAATTTAACTATGTTTGAAATAAGGCACCAACATCTGAGGAAAGAACGTTTCATCACTGAATTGATGTGACTGCATGAAATTTAAAAGCGTTTCTTCAAATGCTGCTTAACTTGGCAGCAAATGTTTTTCATAGGATCATATGTCTGGACTTTGGTTAATGTCCATGAATGTCTGACTCGAAAGCCCCTCAATGAAAGTTGGGACTCCAGAAGAAACCCAGAAAAGTAACAGCAACTATTAAAAAAAAGTAACCAACACCAATGTTGGGAAAGAAAAACAACAAGGAGCTCTGAAGGAAAATATAACTTGGGAAAAATTAATTTGCAAATACTGCGCAGTAATCCAGACAAATTACAAAATCTGTCCAATGGTCCTATGTGCATTGCCATAAGTAATGCTCAGGTCAGTGTTATGGTCAATACACCACGGTCAAATTGTTTCAAACACTCAAATTCTAGGGTCTCAAGTAAAATTGCCCATTTGGACAACAATAGGTTGCTTGCTGCACCAGTAAGACCATATGCTAGCATAAGTCATTGCCTCAGAGTTGGAAAGAGGAGAAGGATGTTAAGAAATATATCTTCATTGCACATAAGAATGACAGCAGCTCAATTGCTTCTGATGCTTTTTCTTGGTATGTTCAAATCACATGAACATAAGAAGCATCAAAGAGAAGTTATCTAGAGACTAAAAGAAATCTGATCAGCCTGTACAAGTTTGATTGCAGCACACTTACAGCCAGCCATTTCAGTAAGGGACTTAGTAATCTTTGTGATTGTGTCTTAATAACAACAATGTGCAAACTTAATTAAAATATAGTTACAGGTGGGAGACATTCTAAACATTATGTTATGCTCTCAAACACACCCTGGATAGACATGTGGTAGGACTGAACATAAGGCAAACTTGGGTTAGGTTTTCTTACATTTACTATTCTATATAATAGTATTATTGCCCAGATGTGAGAGCAACACCTTTAAAATAGCTAGAGACTCCAGTATTAAATGTGACTGTCTAGTATTAACGTTCTCCAACTTATTCTCTTTACAGTCAGCAACCAATCAGCCAGCCAGTCAACTATGTATGTAATGCAAGACAAGTAAGCATATAACCCAGACTATAAATCTAAAATGCCACATTAATGGACATAGTTGTTAATAAACACCTAGATATCTGTCTCAGAATACAAGTCAGTGCTGTACCTGTAGTGTGCACCAACATATAGAAAGTCGCTTCAAATCATATAACATGGCTGTATTTGCAAGGGCTTGGGCTATTCTAAATTGAACAGACTGGTGCAGATTACCTCACTCTCTGTTCTACAAGTTTCTGTTCCTCTTCATGGAGAATCTTTCTCCTCTGCTCCTCAGCTTCCTGGAGTAGCAGCTGTTGTCGGTACCAGGCTGCATTCTCAGCCTGCCTCTTCACACTTTCAGCTTGAAGTCCATGTGCCAACTGCCTGAGCAGACCACAGAGCAAAAATAAATTAATCTGATAAAAATGTTTTTGCTGTAAATTTGCAGTGGAACTGTATGAATTTGTATATGCACCTGTAGTTAAGCTACATAAAAGAATTGATAAGAAAACACAACTCATCTCTTAACCTTCACTTCCTTTTACCTTTCTTTTAAATATTCCAATTCCTCATGCCAGATCCTCTCTCGCTCTTTAGTCTGATAATCAATAACAAACTTTGGATATTTGTTAAATATTGGATATTGCCCTCTGGTTAATGGTACAAAGTCATCCAACAGGCGTTTAGGGTGGATATCCTCGGGTGTGGTATCCATGAGGTGGTAGGCTTCTTTGATTACGGCACTTAGGTCCAGGTTGTTACGGTGATGGAAGAAATGCTAAATCACATAAAAGATTGTTTTAGTTTCCAGATAATATAGAGCACTTGCATCAATTTCTCTCTCCATTCCTCACTTTTATACATATATGCACTTTAAACAGAATGAGAAGTGCATCAGCAGAAGAAAAAGCAATACTTTATAAAATCATGACAGGGCCTTAGGATCATAAATATTGAGATACAGATCTCTTCCTTTCTGCTTTTGATACAGATTACAGACTTCAACAAAGTTGAAACAGTTTCATATCCCATTATGACTTCTCTTTCAATTTCCCCTCTCAGAATAGTTCTGGGTATGCACTCTTGGTATGAAATAGATAATTGCTGGTTCTGTTTTGTACCTACACAGGACTTATTGTCAACTGCTGCTATTTTTGGATTCCATTGGCAATGCTAAAATATGAATTGTGTGTGCTTAATGATAAACTAGATTCATTTCTGGGTGAGGGGACTGCATTCCAACACTGGCACCTCCACTTTATGAGAAGAGATCAAGTACAAAATGCTCTGGAATTTAGAAGACTCAGAGACAATGAGCCTTCTGGATTTTGGGCGGTGTATTTAGCACTTTAAGTGCATAACTTTTTTCTTGCACAGCAACTTAAAAAGAGTCATTTTGTTCTTGGTTAATGCAGGATTAAGTTGCTGCTCAGCTTGGGTGGAACACTAATAAGAAGTAGTCTGTTTTCAATTACAAAATGGTTTGAAATGGTGTTGTTGAGAGGCTGATCCCTGGGCTGGAGAGTATATAACTGGAGGGCAGGAGCAAGGGTTAGCCATTTAGGCTGATGTGGAGAAATTTCTTCCCTGCTCTTACTTTTATTTTGATGTTATATTTAATATGATGGAATGCTGCAGAACTACTTAACATACTATTAAGATCTCAAGTCATCCGTCTCCTTCCAGATTAATAGTTTCTGTCATCGAGAAGGACAAGGACAGAAGAACTATGGGAATACGTTCATATTTCCCTCCAAGCCAGCCTGACTTTGAAGTATATCAGTATTCCTTCACGATCACTTGGTTAAAATACTGGGACTTCCTTCGTAACAGCATTGTGGGTGTACTTAACCATCATGGAGTGCAGCATTTCATCATCTACTCAAAGGCATTAGGGATGTGCAATAAATGCTGCTGAATGACAACAGAGAAGTTTTCTCACTATCTTGGTCAATATTTATCCCTCAAGCAAAATGACAAAAAAATTATCTGTTTGTTATGACATTGCTGTTTCTGGGAACTATCTATGCACACATTAGTTGCCGTGTTTCTTACATTAAAACAGTGACTACACTTCAAAGAAAAACTACATCATCAAATGCACAAGTGCAACGAGACATCCTGTTTTTCTGAAAGATGCTAAATAAGTTGAAGATTTGTTTTGTTCATTATTTTCACATCTGCAGCTGTCACACTTGAAAACTTGAACTCTTGGGCTATTAAGATCTTGCACAGATCATTTCTCCCTTTTTTAAGTTTCTGATCCTGTGTGCTGCAAGACAGGTGTCTCCCCAAATAATGAGAGAAAAATCTGAGCATTGCTACCTTGTCTTTGGGTAAGAATTATATTGACAGTGAATTTAGACTTTTTTTGAATGCCTACAATGTGGAAACAGGCCCTTTGGGCCAACAAGTCCACACCAACTGTCCGAAGAGTAACCCACCCAGATCCATTCCCCTACATTTACCCCTAACTAATGCACCTAACCTACACATCCCTGAACACTATGGACAATATAGCATGCCAATTCATCTAACCTGCACATCCTTGGACTGTGGAAGGAAACCAGAGCGCCCGGAGGAAACCCACGCAGGGGGAAATGTGCAAACTCCACAGACAGTCGCCCGAGGCTGGATTCGAACCTGGGTCGCTTGCGCTGTGAGGCAGCAGTGCTAACCACTGAGCCACCTTGCCGCCCCATGAGGTCTGGGACAAAGCTACATAGTTAGTGATAGTCACATTTCATGAATTTTTGAAGACTATTTCTCCCCACAGAAAGGATGCAGCAAAAGATAGCTAGGATTTTAAAGTACAGTGCACTCGCACAAGTTTAAATAAACGTAATGCAAGATCATCCACATGTGTGTGAAATGTTGTTCTCCCACATATGTAAATAATTCATCAGCATTTTTAGCATTCAACAAACAATTCGCGTACACTGAGAGTTCGTGAATCTTTGATCTGTTTCTAGCTGTGAACATAGAGTTGAAGGGAGATGTTTTGATTTAACAGCAGATAGGAAATGGGAGATTTCAGGTTTGATTTAGACACACCTTTCACAACATGCCCTAGTTTCTTCTGCACTGACAGAAGCATAAAAATAGGACAGAGTTCAAATGGACATACTGTCGAAATAGAAATACTAATTTTTTTGAGTGGGTTAGATAAAATTACTCCCAAAGACTTTTTTTTGAGACTGAAAGTACCGACTCAGATATGCCTACCAAGGACTGCATGAATGTTAAATTGAAACAGGAAGTTAGGTCCAGCAACAAAACTCAATATTGTCATAAACTATTAGAAAAGCCAATTGCGCAGATTGAAACAAGCAAAAGCAAGGTTGGCATGTGCTGTTAAGTAACACATCTCAACACATAATAGCTTGCTCTGCTTCAGACGGACAGAAGGTATACATGTGCAAAGGAAAGAAATACCTGGTCAAGACCACAAAGCACTGCTAACCTTACAATACAATACTCGTCAGTGTGATATCTAAACCATGTCTCCAAAAGTGAGAAATGAGATGAGTTACAAGGGTGAATACTACCACTGAACCAGGGAAGGTATCACCAGCAGGGCTTAAACATGCAACAGGAAAGCAAGAGAAGAGACAATGGGAAGGAAGAAGACTATGAGGAATAAAAAAAAGAGAGAAAATGAGAAAGAGAGATAGAACGAGAGAATGAAACAAAAAAAGGAAGAAAATATAGTTGGCCTCTCTTAAAGGGTAACATTTTGGTAACAAAATAAAGACATACACAGTAAGAAAAATAATTTTCTTCATTAAATTCTCTGTTCTATCAAAAGAAAAAACACAAATGAGGCTCATATTTATCCCCATAAAATATGTAATCCTCCACAATTAATAATAATAAAATTAAACTTTTTTACCTCAAGGTCTTCTTTAATATTGCACTGGAGCAAAGGAGTTCGTGAACAAATTAAATAGGCTGCTACTGCCACCAGGAGGTAGGATGGGTGATTGGAGAACACATTATCAAATAGTTTAAGCCATTCCTCTCTCGTTAGCACTTCTGAGAAGAGTGTTTCCATTAGAGGCCAGGCATATAACTGTGGACAGAAACAAAATTATTGAATTGTAAAATAAAAGATCAGAAATGAACAGTCATTAGCATTAATTAAATACTAAAGTTCTGAAATTTGTGATATAAGTGCAAGGCAGAATTAAACACCCCGAGTTTGTTCTTTTGGGACCAAGGCAGATTTCAGAATTTCTGGACCTCCCTCTGTGACAATTAGCACACTGCATTACAAGCTACACCACATGCAGCGAGCTTGGAGATTAAAATGAAAGGAACACTTCTGGGACAATAAACAGAAAGCTGAGTCATTGAATTTACTACTGGGTCTTATTGTGAATTACAACAATAAGTTTTCATCTTTGTAACCTGAGTTTCAATCTAGAGTTATAAAATGAAAGCTTCCTCCCATGTAAGGACACAGTGAAATTAATTTGGAGGGAATCAACATAGATAATGCAATCTCACTGCAAAAAAAATCTTCTGCATTTAACAGTAAATTGTTGCCCCATTCTTGAGGCCATAGGAGCAGCTGATATAGGAATATCACATTGGTATTTTCTGGGGTTGGGGATTAATGGAATTTGGTAAAGGAGCCTTATTCTTTGGTCAAATATGCTGTGTGTGATTTAGGAATGCTCTGCTACCCATCAATTTCTGTATGGTTAACATTAAAAGTCACATTGAAAGCACAAAGATAACAAATACAAATTTGGTAATATAAGATAATGGAGATTAGTTTGCTACCTGTGTGGTTATGTTGTATTTCACCAAGTGATGCAGAAGTTCTTTATCATGATGAGCAAGAATATTCTCAATTATACTGAGGACATTTATTGGAGGATTTGGAAAGTACTCAAACCAGTGTTGACACCAATTTGCTAGAAAATAAATAAAGTTGAAAGATTAAGCCATTTATCCTCAACAGTAAAACATTTATTTTCACAAATCAAGGCTCTGTCCAATTCTTTCTTACTTATAATGGTAGCAACAACTTCAAATCCAATTAACTGGTTGTTTTGAAAAAGTTTGACAAACGGAAATGCTAGTAGTGGAAGATATGAGACCTCAGCGAAGATGGCTGACCAGTGAGCCATGGCTGACAGAACCCTGAAAAAATAAGGGATACAATACATTACTAAAATAAAATTTCACTTTATTTTCTTTTCATTCCATCTCTTTTTTTAGAGTGTCACCAATGAGGAGCAGGAGAATCGATGTTACGGGCATAAGCCCTTCATCAGGAATCGTCTATTCTCCTGCTCCTCGGATGCTGCCTGACCAACTGTCCTTTCCCAGCACCACACTCTTGGCTCTGATCTTCAGTATCAGCAGTCCTCATTTTCTCCTATAGTGTGACCAATCCCACATTCAAGCTTGCAAATGAGAAATGGCAATGTTACCATCAACAGCACTGTCTGTGACAGTGACATTTTTTGAGGGAAATATCAAATGGTTTATAATCCTGTGTTGATTGCTTCATTATGCAGACTCAATTTGAAATCTGTCAAATTGAATAGTGATACTAGTGCGATGCAAAGGAAAGTGTTTGAATCTCAGGGGAAAATGGTTAGATTGTAACTTGTTGGAGATAGTCATTGCCTGGGACTTACGTGGTAGGAATGTTACTTACAACATCAGTCCAAGCCTGGATATTGTCCAGGTTCTGCATATGGACACAGACTGCTTCAGAATCTGAGGAGTCGTGAATGGTCTTGCACAAATTGTTAGTTCACTCTGAGGACACATTTGGTGCTTGGTTATTATACCAAATCCTTGATACCAAACTTTCCCAGAATTGTCAAGGCTGCAATTTTTAACTCCAAATTCAAAACAGCGAACTTAAGTCTGATAACAGCTACAGAACCAAACCATGGATATGAAAAAGCATGCTGCCAGGAAATGCTCAGGTCAGCAAGTCAGGTACATAGTCACGTCAAAACCTTACCCAAATAACTTTGTAACTAGTTAAAGTTTGAAACACACCTTTGAAGGATTCTTAGAAGTTTTTGACTTTTAATAGGGTATCTTTCTTGAATTCCCATGTATGCAGCATGTATCCCTTTATCAGTGAGACTACTGAAAGCTGCATGGTTCTCAGGCAATTGCAATAAAGACCGCCAAATAAACATCCTATAATCCGAAGTCAAAGATGGAAAAGGAGTAGTTATTATTTTATACAAAAGATGGAATTTACAGCATCACATCGGACCAATTACCCCAAATGGTCCATGCTAAAGTGTATGTTCTTCACAAGCCTGTTCCCAGTCATCTTGATCTCACCCTAACAGCACATCCCTCTTTTCCTTAGCCCCTAATAAACTTATCTAGCTTGCACTTAAATTCATCTGTCCTCGCCCCTTTGGCTGTTCCCTGTAATAGCACGTTCCCATTCTCTTTATCTGATTAAAGTTGTTTCTCCTGAATTCTGGATTAGATTTATTAGTGGATCTCATTGTTATATCTATATTTTCGGGGCAAACTGTAAACATTGATATAAAATTCAGCATATGAATTTGCAAATATATAAAGTACATTCATATTTTGGTTGACTTCAATGCTGAAGTGATGACAACTGGCTTGAGTTGCCTAGATTAGGGAAGTGTATAATCAAGCAGCATTCTCACTTTGGATAACCGTCTCCCAACTCCCAGTGGTAAGTGTACATGTGCAGATATTGCTCAAGGACCAATTTAGATATGGCTACACGTTGCCTCTGAACAAAATGACCCACAAGCACTCATTCCATTTACGATCATTTTAAAGCAATTCAATGTTTCATCAAGCCCTGAACAAACTGAATACGGAAGTGTCTGAAGGGTGAAGGTTGAGGACTTACGAGAGAAGCAACTAACAACAAGAGCATTACATCAGACTGTTTGGATTCCTCTTTAATACAATCTAATTATTAGATAGATGTTTAAAATCGATTTAGTTACTAAGAGTTGTAGGCATTTTCAAAAGTTTCAATGACGTACCTGTATTTCTCTGGATATTCTCCAAATTCTTTCAGCAAGGCCTGTAGCCGTTTTTTATTTAGACCAGCTGGGAGTACATTCTAAAATATTATGAAGAGAACAATAAATCACCAACTATTTCTCTTCTTCAAACTAGGTAATATGTTACATCACTAAGTTAGAATATTTCAGCATTTGGTGTTAACTATTCATGATGTAATGTCAAGGTTTTAAAAAATTGAGGTGGAAAATGGAAACTCTTAAGTTCTGATGCATTTTAGCTGTTGTAAAATCAGAATAAGAAAACAGTCAGTTCTGATGTAACACAATAGTTCCATCTCATGTGATCTCGCACTATAAGAAAATCCCGCAATAGTCGCATTATTTAAACTAATGGGACCGGAATCAAGTTATAACCAACACAGGTAATGGAAATTTGCATTCTACAAATAACATCTAAATTCTTCAATTGCGTTAAAGCCAATTTGCATCGGAGAAACACATGTTATAGCAGAACCAACTGTACATGGAATGTCTGAAAGTTTTAGCAGGCATATGTATGCATGACGGTGAATTGCTTAAACCAGACAAGTCCTGGATTAAACCCCTACTATGTGTCTAATTATCTGACCTCAGCTCGGCTTTGATTGTATACTTACAAATGATATCTAATTTGTTTTTAATTCATTCACGGGATGAGGGCATCAGCAGCATTTATTGCCCATCCTTAATTGCCCAGCGGGCAGTTAAGAGTTAACTACATTGCTGTGGGTCTGGAATCATATGGAGGCCAGACCAGGTAAGGTTTGAGTTTCCTTCTCTGAAGGACATTAGTGAACCAGATGTTTTTTTCTGACAATCAACAATGGATTCATGGTCATCATTAGATTCTTAATTCCAGATATTTATTGAATTCAAATTCCACCATTTGCAGTGGCGGGATTCAAACCCAGGTCCTCAGAACGTTATCTGGGTCTCTGGATTAATAGTCCAGTGATAATATCACTAGGCCATTGCCTCCCCAGTAATAATCAATCTTAGCATCTTACGAGGTGAAAGGGAAAAAAGCAGTTGTAGTTCAATGGCATTGTTCATTACCTCAGGCCATCCTAAAGTGTGTTCTAGCCAATGATGGACTTAAATATAGTCCCTGCTGCCATGTAGAAAACACACCAGGCAATTCACACACAGCAAGATTCCACAAAGAGCAATGTAATACAGACATTGGTTGAGGAATAAATATTGGTTCGGACACTGGGAAGAACATCCCAGCTCTTCTTCAAAATAATGCTGTGAGATCTTTTCCCTCCAACAGAGAGGGCAACTGGATCCCAGATTTCACATCTATTCCAAATGATTCCACCTCCAACAGTGCAGCAGACCCTTACTGCATTAAGCATTGGCCTGGATTACATGCTTAAATCCCTAGAGTATGACTTAAATATGTAACCATCAAATTCAAAAGTCATAGTGGAACCCACAGAGCCACAGTTGCTGTTCGGTTTACACGAAGATGCCTAATCTCTGTTGTAAAGATGAGCAGCAATGATTGGCTTCAGTACATTGGACTTGGGCAAGCCAGATGAACAGAGAACATTTGCCACCTAGTGATGCCACCTGTAAATGCATTTAAATGATTACTGGGAGACACAGTTTGTGACTTTCACTGTCAGAATCTCTGTGAAGAATAGCCATTCTCAGCAACATAGAATAGAGTACTCAGCATCAGGAAGTCATATTTTTAAAATAATCAGTGTCAAGATGTAAAAAAGAAAATAAATCAAATTAAATTCTTCACCTTTAGAACAGTAAACCTTTCCTAGAAATGTCAACACTCTAGACTTTCAAACAATTTACTTTAGTTATGGATTAATTTGTCCAAAATCAACGATCAGGGTGCAGTGCTTTAAAAACAATCTTTTGTAAAAAAGAATGGACTTGTTTCAAAACTCCCATGACTCTGCTTTCCAACCTCTTTGTCGTCTGTAATTTTGTCAGATGGTTTTAACACCCTGGTTTGGATTTTCTTTCCAGTTGATTTTCCTCTCAAAGGTCTTCCAACTTTTCCAGATGCCACTCTTAGTTTCAAACCAGAAACATGATTCTGGTTTTGAGAATCCTTGGTCTTCTCACTATCTCCCACTACTTTAACCAGTGGAGGAGGAGGCTGGAAGAAACAAAGAAAATTGATGTGAGACAGTAAAGCTTCCTTCACTATTAATGTTTTCTCCCTGAAGTGACACAGATGTTAATCAATGTCACAATCTGAAAGAAGTGTTGACTCCATCACAGTTGCTGTATTCGAAGCAAGGTGGTGTTTAGAACTGTATTATCTGAGAGAGAGAATTGCATGATCAGACTTGATAAAGTCTAGTTATTAAAGATTATCATTCTTTAAATGTACTGTACCTGCAGAACAGGCAAGGGAGGTGCAATAAATGCTAAGAAGTGGATAGAGTACACTGAACAACACACATTTTTAATAATAAAGTGATCCAGCATTGTATTTTAAAGAGCCACGGACATTATTCAAACTGAGACAATAATCAATTTCAACTTCAAATATAACCTTGCAGAGTAAGATTTTGACAAGGTTAAAAATAAATTGTGTACATAAAGCAAATCCATAGAACATTCCAAAATACTTCACGTAACTAAACTGAAGTCATATGTATGAAGATTCTCTGTATTAAACTATGAATTTATAACTATGACACTAAACTGCAGTAGCATTTGTGAAAGTCAGAGAGAAAACACAGTTCAACATTTTATTAAATCTCAGTAATAGTAAATCACACTGCCAATCTTACAGTATTTTTACCCTGGCATGTAAACAAAACATTAAATTGTTACTGGAATTCACAATGTCATTTTACTTTTATATTTAGTTCATTAACATTGCATCAATAAACTGCTGAATACCTTGTTTAATTCCCGTGATAAAGCCTTAACACTATAAATGTTAATGCTGCCATCCTCCAGGACTGCTGCAATGTAATGTCCATTTGAACTGATTGCCACGGTGTTAATTCCATTATCAAGGCTTCCAATGTCAAAAAGCAGTTTACAGGTCTGGATATTGATAAATCTCATGATGCCATCCTGACTCAAGACTCCAATGACCTGCAACATTGGTAAAATTCATTATTTGCAACAAGAAAAATTAATCAAACAGCAATAATATATCAATGGATCTGCGATGCTATTTAAAAAACCACATTATGTGTGCATTAAATGATCAAAACTTCATTGCTCAAGTTATTCAAATCAGTGAAGTTTAAAACCCAGAATCTACAGTGATCCTGAGCAGTGCCAACCTAACCACATCAAAGTTAATAACAAGGTTTCTACCTCCACTGTCCTACCTGTAACAATATTTTGCCAATGGTCACCTCTGCATAGACCATTTCCAAATTGGCTTGCATTGATTAGAACTTGTGACCCTCTGCCCTACCATTATAGTCTAGACTGAAGTACATTAGTGCTCCAGATTTGCCTTTTTTCCTCTCTCTGCTGACTATTTAAATGAGCTGGGTTTTCTACCCATTCACAATCACTGATAGCAAGTACGGGACCTATATTATCTCTTTTCTGGTTTTTCATCATCACTCAGTCTTAAGGTACTTGCAATCAACCTCTAACCTTGGCTCTTCTTTGCATCATATTCTGATGGTTAAAAATGGACTTAGTACTTTCAATAGTGCACAAAGTTGATGTGATATCCTCCATCCAGTATTCCATTTTGGCCATTGATGCAAACAATCAACTGCTCCTCATACTCACTTGGCTTGATCCACCATCAAAACTGTCAGGCAGAAATTCCAGATGTCGAATAGTTCGCACTTTAGGAGGCATCTGAATGATCCGCTGAAGTTGCCTGGCATTCAAGCACCAGAGGTGAAGAAAGTTTGATTTTCCTCCTGCTATAAGAGCACGACCATCCCTGTAAGTATTAAAATTTTGAAACAAGTCCTGAATTGTAAGTTTATCTGTATATTTACAGGGCTCAGATTGCACCCACTTAGAACTTGCATTCTCCCGTTATCCATCACCTTCAGTACTTGCTGACCCACCCTAGCTTGCTGTTAAACCATATCTTAATTCTCAACCTTGTTTTTAAATTCCTCAATGTCTCCCGAGCTCAGCAAACTCCCAAAATGTTTGCAACCCTCCAAAATTGGCCTTTTGGGCATTACCAATTTTTATTGCTCTATCACTGATGTGGCTTCAGTTACTTGTGATTTAAGCTTTGGAAATCCCTTGCAAAACCTCTCAGGTTTTGTTTTTTCCTTAGAACTAAAGCCCCTGATATGTCCCGACATCTCCTCATCTAGGTTTGTATCAAATTTTGTTTAGTAACACTCTTGAGAAGCAGATTAGGATGTTTAACTATATTAAAAGCAAAGTTAAATATCACACAACACCGGGTTATAAACCAACAGGTTTATTTGGAGGCACTAGCTTTTCGAGCGCTGCTCCTTCATCAAGTGGTTGTCTCTGGTTGTCAGGTGTTATTAAAAGCAGTGCTGCATATAAATCCAACATGTTGCAGTTGAAGGAGTCAGGAGGTAGTCGTGTGAGGAATATTAACCATGCTTCACCACTGCCCTCCCATCTTACAGCTGAACAGACTACACCCATTAAAGGATCTGACTTGTTAAAACGGTCGCTTAGCCAAAGTACCTAAGGGGATCGAGTAACTATGATAGGGAGAAGATAAAATCAGAAGTAATGATATTACAGCTGAATAAAGGCATCTACAGAGGCAAAAGGGAGGAGCTGAGTAGAATCGACTGGGAGAGGAGCCTAGCAGGGAAGACAGTGGAACAGCAATGGCAGGAGTTTCTGAAGTAATTCAGAAGACAGAACAAAGATTCATCCCAAGGTAAAAGAAGCATGGCATAGGGAAGGCGAGGCATCCACGACTGACGAGAGAAGTCAGGGAGGAAGAAGATTAAATATGAGGGTAAGTTAGCCAGTAATATAAAGGAAGACTGTAAGAGTTTCTTCAGATATATAAAGGGCAAAAGTGGACATTAGGCTGCTGGAAAATGATGCTAGAGAGATAGTAGTGGAGAGTAAGGAATTGGCTGAGGAACTGAATAATTATTTGGCATCAGTCTTCACGGTAGAAGACACAAATAATATCCCAAAAATTCAAGAGTGTGAGGCGGTAGAGCTGAGTATGGTGGCCATCACCAAGGAGAAGGTGCTATAAAAACTGAATGGCCTTAAAGTGGACCATCTGAACCAGATGGTCTACACACCAGAATCCTAAGGAAAATAGCTGAAGAGATAGCGGAGGCATTAGTGGAGACTTTTCATGAATCACTAGAATCAGGGAGGGTCCCAGATGACTGGAAAATCACTAACATGACACCCTTGTTTAAAAAGGGAGTAAGGCGAAAGACAGAAAATTACAGATCCACTAGCCTAACCTCGGTCATGGATAAGATTCTGGAATCCATTGTTAAGGATGCGATTTCTGAATACTTGGAAGTGTATGGTAAAATAGGGCAAAATCAGCATGGTTTCATCAAGGGGAGGTCCTGCCTGACAAATCTGCTAGAACTCTTTGAGGAAGTAACATGCAGGTTAGACCAAGAAGAACCAATGGAGGTTATCTACCTGGATTTCAAGAACGTCTCTGACAAGGTGCCGCACAGGAGGTTACTGAGTAAGGTAAGGGCCCATGGTGTCAGAGGCAAGGTATTAGTAGGAATAGCAGCTTGGCTGTCTGGCAGAAAGCAGGGAGTGAGGATAAAAGGGTCCTTCTCAGGAATGGCAGCCGGTGAGAAGTGCTGTTCTGCAAGGCTCAGTGTGGGGACCACAACCTTTCACTTTATACGTTAACGAACTAGATGAAGGAACTGAGGGCATTCTGCATAAGTTTGCAGATGATACAAAGATAGGTAGAGAGACAGGTATCATTGAAGAGGTGGGGAGGCTGCAGAAGGACTTGGACAGGTTGGGGAAGTTGGCAAAGAAGTGGCAGATGGAATACAATGTGGGAAATGTGATGTCATGCACTTTGATAGGAAGAATAGAGGCATGGATTATTTTCTAAATGGGAGAAAATTCATAAGTACGAAGTGCAAAGAGACTTGGGAGTTCTAGTCCTGGATTCTCTCAAGGTAAATCTGCAGGTTGAGTCACTAGTTAGGAAGGCAAATGCAATGATTTTGAGATGACTTGAATATAAAAGCAGGGATGTACTTCTGAAGCTCTATAAGGCTCTGGTCAGACCACATTTGGAGTATTGTGTGCAGTTTTGGACCCCTTTTCTCAGGAAGAATGTATTGGTCCTGGAGCATGTTCAGAGGAGGTTCCCGAGAATGGTCCCATTCTCGGGAACCTCCCATGAAAAGCTTAACATGTGAAGAATGTTTGAGGATTCTGGGCTTAAACTCATTGGAGTTTAGAAGGATGAGAGGGGGGGGGGAGGTTCTAATTGAAACATACAGAATACGGAGACCTGGACAGAGTAGATTTTGGGAAGATGTTTCCATTGACAGGAGAGACTAAAACCCAAGAGCACAGCCTTAGAGTTAATAGAAGACCTTTGAGAACGGAGAGAAGGAGAAACGTCTTCAGCCAGAGTGGCGAATCTATGGAATTCATTGCCACAGAAGTCTGTGGAGGCCAGATAGGTTCTGAGTATCAAAGGGATCAAGGGTTATGGGGAAAAAGCGGGAGAATGGGGTTGAGAAACTTACCAGCCATGACTGAAGGTGGAGCAGACTTGATGTGCTGAATGGCCTAATTTCTGCTCCTATTTCTTACGCAGGCATGATTAACTCTTTACATTTAAAGTTACCACCATCATGCTATCATAATAGTGATTAGCATATACATCAGCAAGGAATCATGTGCTTTGAACAGGGGAGAGAGAAAATAAAAACTAAAAAGATTAACTAGTAGGTTTATCTTGTATTTAATGAAGCAAAATAAAGCATTTTTGAAAAAGGATTAACTAATAGGTTTATCTTGCATTTAATAAAGCATAGTACTCCTCAAAATTATAATATTCTTTCAAAAAGGTATTTAAAAATTACCCAGTTGAACACGATTTGTCTTTAAACTACAGAATTTATGAAACTGTGCTCCAAAACTGAGGAAACGCACTGGCAAGCTGTAAACATATCTAAAACAATATCATTCAATAATGAAGTCAAACTCATGGTAAGTTTTGTTTGGGTAAATAAGGAGAAATTGTTCCTGCTAGCAGGAGACTTTGTAACCAGAAAACACAGAATTATTCTTTAGATTACTTCGGCCCAACAAGTCCACACCGACCCGCCGAAGCGCACCCACCCAGACCCATTCCCCTACATTTACCCCTGCACCTAACACTACGGGCAATTTAGCATGGCCAATTCACCTAACCTGCACATGTTTGGACTGTGGGAGGAAACCGGAACACCCGGAGGAAACCCATGCAGACATGGGGAGAACGTGCAAACTCCACACAGTCAGTCGTCTGAGGCAGGAATTGAACCCGGGTCTCTGGCGCTGTGAGGCAGCAGTGCTAACCACTGTGCCAATTAACTTCAAAGGGGAAATTAGAATATTTTGTACGTAGTGAACTGTTATTCTTTCTTAAAAGGCTGACCGAATACATGACAAAAGATGATTAACGAGTTGCATGGGACTGAAAATGGGAGATTTTGCAATGCTTCAGTAAATAGTAGGGAAATGGTACTGTTGGAAAGCTCTTTCAATGAGGCAGCATAGTATTACAAAATACAGGAATAGAATTAGGCATTTGGCCCTTCGAGTCTGCTTTGGTCATGGCCAATATATTTCTCAACACATTCTCCTGCTATCTCCCCATTACCCTTGATTCCTAACTATTCAAAATTCTATCTACTTCTGTTTTAAAGACACTGAATGACTCAGCCTCCACAGCTTTCTACAGCAATGAGTTCCACAGATTCCAAAAACAAGGACTGCATTTATCTTAAAATTGGTCACATCAAAATCTAGTAAATATCCTACCTAGAAACAGCAAAAGCTCTATAATTGATCCGGGATTCATCTTCGGGTACAGGTAATTGGTACTTGCAATGGAGAGTGTCACTTTCCCAGGCAAAGATAGAACCGTCCTTAAAGCAACTGATGATTGTATTACTTAGTGGAAGGAAAAAAACCTGGATTTGAAAAGGAAGAACTGTTACCATGCACTTCTGAAACTGGGTAACAGACTACTCCTTCAATGAATAAATGTAGAAAAGGAGTAGAATATTTAACTCATTGAGCCTGTTCTGCCATTCAATGAGATCACTGTTAATCTGCAAACTAATTCCATAAACCCATTCTGCACCATATCCTTAATACCTTTGACAGATTTTCTGTTAGCCAATCTCAGACATAAAGTTAACAACTGACCTAGCGTAAATGCAATTTATGGAACAAAGATTCAAACTTATAAATGGCCCATTGTCGAATATATGTAAGGCAAGGATAGATGTGTTTTTAGCCTCTTGTGGATCAAGTGTCACAGAAAGTGGAACTGAAGTTCAAGAGTAGCTATGATTGTTGTGAATAGCAGAGAAGCTCAATCAGCTATATACTCTACTCCTGCTTCTATTTTGTGCCCTCTTGTTTTAGCATACTGTGTGTAGAGATGTTTCCTACTTTTGTTACTGAAAGACCAGGCTTGAATTTTTATGTGATTAAATCGTGTTCTCTCATTCTAGTCTCTTGAGCCAGTAAAAATAAATAAGACAGAGAGAAAATATCTGTTGCTCTTAATAGTTTCAAATTTTCAATCAAATTCTCATTCTATATGCACACCATGCAAAGATCAGTATATCCTTCTTACAGCATGCTGCCCAGAACTGCTCATGTACTTCTGACTTTAATGCCAGGTAAAAATACCGCTGTGCTCTCTTACCTTGGTGTAAAAACTAATTTTGAAACAGATGCAAAACATATTTCAACTGAAACTTAAGGTATTTACAAAAGTATAACAAAATAAGACAAAACTTCAGAGCAATCCTCAGTCACACTACTAAGCAATCTAATAACATGAATTATTATGCAATTGTAGTATATATAATTTCACATATATATACACACACCTTATGCATGGTCTGTAAGGATTATTTAATTGAAGCCTGATGACCTCAGTTTGCCATCAGCATACAGCAGATCAAATCACAACTACCTTAAATTGGTAATGATATGGAATAAAGGGAAACTTTTTATGTAAAGAGGCAGGTTAAGTCTTTTTCTGCAGTTTGAAAAGGCACTATCTGGATTTGTAAAGTTTTGTAAGGAGCTGCCCTCGGCTCCATATTATTTCTAAAATGATATAGATCAACATCCTTGTAACAAATGAATTTCATACTGTTAATGGCATTTATTGAAGGTAACACACATCTGAAGAGAGTGGATGGATTAAAGAATGAGTGGTAAAGTTTAATGTAGATGAATACATAACATTTAGAAGAGAAAAAAAAAAGAACAGAATATTAGAGTTATTGGAGTCAAAAAGTAATCAGAGATGGAGGAGAAGATTCAATTAATATATTCTAGATGAGACGAGAGGTTTTTTTAATCTGCTTAGAACTAGGATATAAAAATAGACTTCCAGCTACAAATCAAAACGATCAAGTTTATAATAAATACAATTAAAGTTATAAAGAAAAGCATTTAGCAATCATTATTTCTTAACATCACTAATCTGGTCACAGCACTCTATGAGGCAACTATTTGCAGCATTGTGAGCTCATTTGATGATCGATTGATGAAAACAACTGAGCTGGTATGTAATTAAAAGTGCAAAGTGGGAAAGTTATAGATTATCACAAATACAAAATAACATAACCAGCAAAAAAAAGGTGGAAATAATGGATAAGGATGAAAAAAGAAACCAGGACTTCTATGCTAAAATATACTTCCTTTTTAGATGTAGATTAACTCCAACGAACATCACCTTAGAAAAAATGGCTGTTTCAAGGATTTCAGATAAACATTTGCATGAGTGCTATGGGAATATGTTGATGTATGTTTCTGGAATAAACTTTGCAGTGACAGCAGGATCATGTTATTCACGAGAAAAAGATAACTGGGGCTTTCTTGTTGAAAGAACACTTGAGGATTTATGTTAGTTGTGGTTGCCAAGAACTCTATGTTGCATCCTATCAACACCATGTGTAGAATATATTAGATGGTTGTGCAATATCACCAAATGTTAAGGCTTGTCTCCAAAAAACTTTATTTTTTTTAAAACTGCTTTATCTCCCAACCAAATGCTACAGTGTTTTAAAAAATTGCTTGTAAATCAGTTATGTCATATTTTCCAGGAGGAGCTTTTATGCAGATTTCTGAGTTAATGCACAGTTTATGTTGTAGTTTATTGAGGAACAAATGTAGACCAGAAATTATTGCAAGATCTTCTTTTTTTCTTGCACAACTTTTCAACCACAAATATAACAATGTGCATTGTGATTTCCAAGGTGAAGCCTGACTAGGGATGTAAAATGGCCACAAAGAAATACAGATAGGTTAAGTGAGTGGGCAAAGATCTAACAAATGAAACATAATGTGGCAAAATATGAACTTTGGAAGGAAGTGTTGAAAAAAGAATATGATCTAAATGGTAAGAGATTACAGAGCTCTGAGATGCATCTTTTGGGAAAAGTTATTATGCAGGCACAGCAAGTAATTAGAGAAAGCCAATCCATGTGGAGTAATCAGAGTGGATAAAGAGTGGAACGGGAAAAAGCACAGCCCGTCAAGCAGCATCAGCAGAGGAGGGCAGTCGGCATTTCAGGTCAGAACCTTTCATCAGAACTGGTGGGGGGCAAGGGGGCTGCAAAATAAAAACAGGTAGGGGGTGGGGCTGGGGGAAAGGTGAGTGGGATGGTGATAGGTGGATGCAGGTAGGAGGTGGCTGTGACTGGACTGTGGGAAGGGTGGAGCGTTAGGTGGGAAGGAAGTTGGACAGGTAGGGTGAGGTTAAGAGGATGGGGTGGAGATTTGGAAGCTGGTGAATTCTACATTAAGGCCGTATGGTTGTAAGCTCCTGAGGCGGAAGATGAGGTGTTCTTCCTGCTACTTGCGTGTGGCCTCATGTTGATGGTGGCCCAGGATGGACATGTTGTCAGGGGAGTGGGAGGGGGAGTTCAAATAGATGGCAACCAGAAGGTGGGGTTGACTGGAGTGTATGGATCATAAGTACTCCCTGAACCAGAATGAGAAAACGTCCTCTGGGTTTCATGCATCATGTGGCAGACACAACGATAAATGTTATGGAACTTGTTAGCTCAAAAATGCAATCGTTTCTATTTTAAGATTATTTACTAACCTTCTGAATGCCGACTGACAAGTGTACATTCAATTTCCTTTTTCGTTGGAAGGTGTCCAAGTCCCAGAGTTGTGCTGTATCAGATGATGTAGTGATAGCATATCTTCCAGATCCATGAACAGAAATGGATGAAACCGCAGACTCATGACCCCTCATCCAACTCACAAGCTCTTTGCTTTCTGCCCATTAAACAGAAGAGTTCAAAACACTAGTTGGTTTTTCACAAATTTCAAAAGTCCTTCATCATTGTGCATCTGCCACAAAGACCTTCACAAGTCATTTCATGTCAACTTGCTGATTTCAAGTTTGACAACAATACCAGCAGTTAACTGAAAACAAACTGTTACCCAAAGTGACACAAACCCAAATTATAACTAATTAAGGCAGCAATTTACTGAGAACCAATTATCTGTTTAAAAACAAGTGAAATTCATACTCTTGCAGTCGCTTGAGTATGAGAAGTCTATAATGAAGAGCAAAACAAATTGTGGTGTGTATTTATTTGGCTAAGATTGTACTACAACCTATTTAAATGACAATTGTTTCGTGACAGTCTACTACAGTATTCGTCTAATAAATGGAACAACTTTATTGAAATATTTTATTTCCCTCACATCATCTTCATGTATACTAACAACATTCAGCTCTACATCACTACCACTTTTTTGACTCATTCACATTTGCAAAGTTAATAAACTATTTATCTGATAACTAGTACTGGATAGCAAAATTACATCTAATGTAAAACTGATAAAACTTAAATCACGGCTTTTGGTTCCCACCCAAACTGTTTCCAACCCACCAATTCCATCCCTCTTTCTGGCAATGGTCTGAGCCTGTATATTTACAGCCATGACATGACATTTGACTCCAAGACGAAGCTATGTTAATGCTGTCACTAAAACAGCCTGTTTCTACCTCTAGAACATATTCCAACTTTGTCTAAGCTCTGCTGAGATTTCCTTCACTGTCACTCAACTTGACTATTTCAGTGCACTCCAGTCTGGTCACTGCATTTTATTCTCTGTAAACGTGAAGTATGCTTTATTTCCACAGAGTACTGTTTCCCTATTACCCATGTGCTCAGAGTCAAGCAACATTTTTAATATTCTCAAATATGTTTTCAAATCCCCCAATGGACTTGGCCTTCCCTGTTTGTGCATTCTCCTCAAACAATACAACTCTCTGAAATATCTGTGCTCCTTTAATGCATTTCCAATTATAATTGCTCCACCACTGTTGGCAGTGCGTTTAGTTGCTTAGGCCCCCAACTCAGAAAAATCCTCCCCAAACCTCTCTGTCTCTCCACCTTATTTTCCTCCTTGAAACATTCTTGTGTCTTTGGTCTTGTGGTCTAACATTTCATGTAGTTCAGTGCCACATTTGTTTTATAACGCTCCTGTGATCACATTAGAATGTTTTATTATTTTAAGGGTGCTATGTAAATCTAAATTGTTTTCGTATCTTTAAGTGCTGTGATATAATTCCGTGAGTGCTGTTTATCTTCTGTCACCTTACCCCAATGATCAAATTTACAGGTAAGCCTCGACAGTGAATGTTGAATACTGCACAAGCAAAAGGAGAAAAAGAGCTGAACCCTTCAATGGACATTGGCATCAATGTGCTTCCAGCAAACATTCAAATCCAAAAACAACCACTCCCTCCATCACTGATTCTCAGTAGCAAGTGTGTATTACCTACAAGTTGCACTTCAGCAATTCACCAAAGATCCTGAGACAGCACATTCCAAACCCATGGCTACTTCCATCCAGAAGGATGAGGGCAGCAGATAATTGGGACCATCACCACCTGCCATTCCCTTCCAAGCCATTCACCATCCTGATTCAAAAATATGTCTCCATTCCTTCACTGGGTTAAAATGCTGAAATACCCTCCCTGAAAGCATTGTGGGTCAACTTACTGCATATGGCCTGCAGCATCTCAAGAAGGCAACTCACCATCACCAACTAGGTACAATAATAAATGCTAGCCAGTGATACCCACATCTCACGAGCGAATTAAAAAGTCCCTCAACATTGGTATGAATTAAATTCTGATTCTACCGTGTCACTACCTACCACCCACACACCAAAGTTGGGCTTTCAAAGACAATTGTAAAAACCCATCATTGCCTAGTTATGATCTAGCTAACTCAGTACAAACCAGAAAATCAATATATCTATATACTTCTGGTTCAGAAAATTTATCTAATGAGTTGTAATGAAATGCATAAATTAACTATGAACTACTTGAAGCTTTACAGAAAAAGGTACAATTTTTATTTCCTGAGGACACTAAGATGGTTTTCAAGGGCTTTTTTTTTATTTTCAGGAAAATTAAAAAAATTAATCAGTATTATCAACAAATATCAACTCCATTAAACCTAAAGATACATACACAAAGAAAGTGTAATTCCTTAGACATTTAAATTGGAACATGACAACAGGCAAAAGTTAACAACTGATTTTTATTTTCAAAATAATTGATACATACACTTACACACAAAAAAACCCAAGACTCTTAATACACCATCTACAAACCGATGCGTTCATAGTATAGTGTTTCTACGAAAAAATGCACAAAGCTGAAGATTAATGCAGGCACAGGAGACAATAGAATATTGGGAAAAAACAATCCAAAAACTCAGAATATTAGTCTGGGATCATGGGTTCCACTGCAGCCAATGAAATTTACATTCAATTAACAATTCTGGAATTGAAAATTAATCTCAGTAACATTGATCATGAAAATATGTAAAAATCCATTTGGTTCACTGATGTCCTTTTGAGAAGGAGATTTTCTTTCCTTATCTGATCTGGCTTACATGCAACTCCAGATCCTCATTAATGTGGATGATTCTTATCTGCACTTGAAATGGCCTGGCAAGTAATGCAATTCAAGGGCAATTAGGGATGGGCAATCAATTCTGGTCTTGCTGGTGCAACCCACATCCAATGAATGA
This sequence comes from Chiloscyllium plagiosum, assembly GCF_004010195.1. Classification (NCBI taxonomy): domain Eukaryota; kingdom Metazoa; phylum Chordata; class Chondrichthyes; order Orectolobiformes; family Hemiscylliidae; genus Chiloscyllium; species Chiloscyllium plagiosum. The sequence continues at coordinate 96,927,163 of NC_057713.1, forward strand.
GTGCGAGGGTTTTACTTAATCTGAGATCTCAGATTTAAATTTATTAAGTGATATAGTGTTCATTACAATAACATCTACTACATTTCTCTACATTATATAAAAACATGCAGTTGAAAATAAGATTAAACATTAATTTGCAAATAATTCATAACCTTAGTGCTTTCAGCATTTCCTGGCTCTTAATTAGGGAAATATTACTTTGTTGACAGGTTTAAAACTAATCTCTCTCCTTTGCAGTCTCTACTCTCCCCCAATTGAGTAGTCACTCTCCTATCCCTGCCTTTCTTCAAAGCATCTTCCCCCTCTCCTGGGCCCCTCTGCAGTCTCATTCCTTCCCCAATCCACTCATTTCAACCCCACTTTCACCATTGCAGCCCCACTCCTCTTCCCTTGCCCCTTCTTTCTTTCCCCTCAGCAGAACGTTCCCAGGACTCAGTTCCCCTGCAGGAAAGAGCTTCTGCCTCCTGCTGGCAATATTCTTCATTGGCAGCAAAAGAATTTCCTGACTACTCACTTATTTTCCTTTCTTTACTCCCTGCTCCTCCAATCACAGAATGCTCCCCTCTCAGTATTACTTTTCTGTAATAGATTCACACGATTAGAGGAACAGGTCCTCAGAGATTCTGTCCATTCTACTCATGGGAAGACTTTTCTTTACTGTGATTGAATATTGCTAGGCATTTTGGAGACTTCTGAAGCAAATTCGATCACTGCCTTGTGTATTTTGAGCACTATTCAATATACCTATATTGTTTTACTAATCGTTGTTTTACTAATTAATCTTCCCTGGCTATTTTATATGGTTCAATCTGAATGGTTGATCTTTAGCCATTGTTAAAACAGAAACTCTCCACAGGTAAAGCAATTACTTTATTCTCCAACAATTATTATTAACTTTATTGTACCTGTATCAAAACATTTTAAGGAGTAATCTGCCAGAGCAACCAAATATTCTGTCTTCCTTCGGAGATTGAAAGCCAATGCTGTACATGCCTGCCCTGTGCGCTGCACAAGTTTAAAGCTATGAAACAATAACAAACAATAATATTACTGTGAATAACCTCTCATAATGCTCATACAACATAATTTATTGATTTAATATAGTTGTGTCATTGACTAACAATTGAGTGTCATGAATTGGGGAACTTTGGAGTGGAATTGCTTGGAAACAAAAAACAAATAACAGTCATTCCTCCTCTATGAAGAATACATCATTACCTTCTTGCTTAAATCTAGTACCATATGCAAGTGACTCAGTCTACATTTAGTCAATGTGCTGAAATGATTATAACCAAACATCTATCCATTCTACGCACCCATCACCCACAACCTCCTTCTATCAGCTAATCAATTTCAAAACCAAACTGCACTAAAGTTGTATCTTTACAGCCACCATTTATAACATTTTTGAAAAAAAAAAGACATGACTATATCTGCATTTCATGGTCCAATAATGCCATGCTTTCTAACTTACATCACTGATGATTATACTTGCTCTTAACAGAACATCTGTATAGTTTGTATAATTTTGTAGAACTTCACAAAACTTATGTGAGATGCATCCAACTTTTGGTTTCTTCCCCAAAAAAACATCTTTATTCCTAGTTATTTAATTAACATTATGGGCAGATTTAATCATATTGATCAACTCATTGTTGACAAATGCCCCACAGCTCAGTGGAAAATGTTACTGCCTGGTGAAATAGTCTGCACACTGAGAAAACAGCAAGTTTTACCTCAGCACTGCAGCTATGATAGATAATTTCAATATCCAAGGATTATCGGAAGGGGCAGAGTAGAAGAAAGAAGAGAAAGTAGGCTGCTTGCAAAAAGATTTAAGAGAAAAGTCTCAAAATGATTTAATACTTCACATCACACTGCTGGCTAATCTACTGCTACATTCTTTTATTGAATTATAAAACATTCTTACTTTTATCTGGATAGTGTACTTCCCTTAATAGTTTTGGATCAAAAATGATCTAAAGGTTATTGGGATTACAACTTTCATTTATACAGCATCTTTAATGTTGCAAAATATTCCAAGGGACTTCACAGAAACAGAATTCAGTACACAGTCATGTAGGCAGCTATTAAGACAGTAACCAAAAATTAATGAAATAGGTCCTTTTCAAGCAGTTTCTTAAAAAGAAACAGCGAGGAAGAGATTTGATGAAGAAATTCCAGAGTCTAGAGGCTAAACAGCTAAAGGTAAGAATGCCACTGAATGGAGATGTAAACAAGGCAAGTATATATTAACATTGGGCACTTGTGGTGTTGTAATAGTGGCCCTACGTCTGAACCAGGAGGCATGAGTTCAAGTCCTATCTGATCCAGAGGTGTGTGAAAACATGTCTGAACAGATTGATTAAAAATATCTACAAAAATCTAATTCCACAGTTAGTTATTGGTTTGAGTCGCACTTTGGAATGTCTCGTACAATGATTATGCAAGCTGTCCCAGGTTTAAATCTGGACTTGACTTATTTATTGCCAACCGACTGTACAAGTGTTTGGTTATGTTTTGTAAAAGAACAAATCATTAAAATAGAGGTGGTAGTGGTTCAGGTTCACATTCTACCTGCTCCAGTGCTGAGTCACAACATGCCTGAATTGGTTGATTAAAAATATCTATAATACTATTACATGAATCTTGTGGTGCAATAGTGGTTTCCCTGCCTCTGGGTTAGAAGGTCTGGACTCAAGTTCTACCTGCCCTGGACATGTAACATAGTGTGTCTGAACTAGTTGAGAAGTCATTATCTGTGAATGTTAGCAAAGCAATCAGTGACTTACCTATTCCTGCTCAAGTCAAAGAGATAGATGTTGCCCTGGTGATCACCAGCAAGAAAAGCTTCTCCTACAGCATCAAATGCAACATGAAGAAATCGAATCGTCTTTGAGTGATAGCCCACCGCACTATGAGTAACATTAACTATGATGCTGCCCAAAAACAGAGAGATATGGATTTTAAAAAGTTGAAAAAAAACTATCAAAATCACAATATTTTTAACATTCTTACAGCTATGAGCAGCAAATTGTTTTCAGCTGACCATATGAACTATTGGGACAAATCTGACATTTCTGCGTATTTCCTTTATTCAGTGAAACTTCAGCAAACCAGGTCTGCTCCCATCATTAATTTTAAGATTCCACAATTGTCAGGACCAATCTGAACACCACTGACTCATTTCCAATGAAACAGTCATAAAGTCAAGAGATGTACAGCAGGGAAACCGACCCTTTGGTCCAACTTGTCCAAGCCGATCAGATATCCTAAACTAATCTAGTCCCATTTGCCAGCACTTGGCCCATATCCCTCTCAACCCTTCCTATTCATATACCCATCCAGATGCCTTTTAGATGTTGTAATTGTACCAGCCTCCACCACTTCCTCTGGCAGCTTATTCTAGGCATGCACCACCCTTTGTGTGAAAAAGTTGTCCCTTAGGTTACTTTTAAATTGTTCCCCTTTCACCCGAAACCTATGCCCTTTAGTCCTGGCTCCAGGGAAAACAGCCCCAGCCTATGCAGTCTCTCCCTGTAGCTCAAACCTTCCAACCCTGACAAAATCCTTGTGAATCTTTTCTGAACTCTTTCAAGTTTCACACCATCCTTCTGACAGGATGGAGACCAGAATTGCACACAATATTCCAAAATTGGCTGAACCAATGTCTGGTACAGCCGCAACATGACCTCCCAACTCCTCTACTCAATGCTCTGACCAATAAAGGAAAGCATACCAAACGCCTTCTTCACTATCTTATCTACCCGCGACTCCATTTTCAAGTCAACAAAACTTTTAGAAATTAAGAGTACCATCACACAGGTGTTATCCTAATTGAAAGTTTTCTTGGTCAACATTTCATTTCTTTTGGGTGGGGAGAATATATACTCTATCCATTGCATGGAAAAGGAGGAAGAACAGGACACAGACATGGGATCACTATTAGAAAAATGAAAGGGGAGTTTTCAGAATATTAGAACATAAAATATGTCAAGACATGTAAACATTTAGTCAAATAATATATACAATTTAACAGATTTGGATAAGTGTCTCTAATACATGATTAACAGACACAGAGAAAGGGCATGAGCTGCAGCTGAAAATTAGATTACATTCTAGAAAGTGTTAAATTATAGTAAAATTTGGAAATGGTATAGAAAAGATTTACCAGGATGTTGCCTGGTTATTATCTATAAGGAGACACTGGACAAACTTGGTTTGTTTTCACTTGAGTGTCAGAATCTAAATGGTAACCTAATAGATTTTACAAAATTATGAGAGGCATGGATAGAATGGATCGTCAGAATCTTTTTAGGCAAAAGTGAGGGCTGCAGATGCTGGAGATTATAGTCAAGAGAGTGGTGCTGGAAAAGCCAGTAGGTCAGGCAGCATCTGAGGAGCAAGAAAGTCGACATTTCAGGCAAAAGTCCTCCATCAGGAATGAGGCTGGGAAGATAGCTGAGAGTACAATAGATGGATGGAGGTTGGAGTAAAAGTGATAGGTCGGAGGGGAGGGTGGAGTGGATAGGTGGGAAGGAAGATGGACAGGTGGGACAGGTCATGAGGGCGGTGCTGAGCTGGAAGGTTGGATAAGATGAGGGGGAGGGGGAATGAGGAAACTGGTGAAATCCACTTTGATGCCATGGGGTTGGAAGGTCCCGAAGCGGAAGATGAGGCTTTCTTCCTCCAGGCATCGGGTGGTAAGGGAGTGGCGATGGAGGTCCTGCATGCCCTCTGTGAAGTGGGAAAGGGAGTTGATGTGTTCGGCCATGGGGCAGTGGGGTTGGTTGGTGCAAGTGTCCTGGAGGTGTTCTCTGAAGCGCTCTGCGAGTAGGCTTTTTCCCCAGGGTAGAAACATTAATTACTAGGTCACATAAGTAAAAGGGGAAAGTTTAAAGGAGGGAAATGAAAGGCATTTTTAATTTTTTACACAGAGAGTGGTACATGCCTGGAAACTGCTACCAGAGGAGATTGAGGAAGCAGATACAACAGCAATTTTTAAGGAACACCTCAATAAATACATATAGGTAGGGAATTGAGGGATATAGACGACAAAAGGCTTTCAGTTTAGAAAGGCATCATGTGTCAGCACAGACTTTGTAGGCCAAAGGGCATATTCCTGTACTATTCTTTGCAGGACTTGAATTATAGAACAGTATAGAACAGACCTTTCAGCCCATTGAGCATGTACTGTTAAAACTACGCTAAGTTAATACTATGCCCAATTCCAGCACAAGGTCCATAGCCTTGAATATTATGACATTTTGAATTCTCATCCAAATACTTTTTTAAAGCTGAGGTTACCTCCCAGGCAATGCATTCCAGACCCCAATACCCTCAAGGTGAAATAGTATTGACTGAAATCCCTCCTAAATCTCTTGCATTCGATATTATAATTGTGCCCCTTTGTTATTGAGCCTTCAACTAAAGGGGAATATAGCTGCTTTCTTAATTATTTATCATTTATTTATCATTCTCCCCCACCCCCCTAACCACCACTGCAAGCTTATCTACATTGTTCAAGGTATATAAACAACAACGGACCCAGCACTGATCCCTTTGACACATCATTGGGCACCAGCTTCCCATCAAACAAACAGCCTTCTACCAGCATGCTGTATCCTGCCACCAAGCAAATTTTAGATTCAACTTATAAGGTTACTCTGAGTCACATGTACTTTCCAGCTCTATCAGTCTCCCATGTGGGACCTGGTTAAAGACCTTGCTGACTTGGTATGCCATATTCTGACAAAATCATCTGTTAACTAAACATGTTGAAATCTCAAGAACTGGAGACATCTCAACATAGATTATTTTAACACCTACACAAATTGATCTCTCATCTTCATGAGGCGGTGAATAGAAAAGTTGATTTTTATTAAGCAATTCTAGCAACAGACTTACGTGGCTTGATACTGTTTACCAGCAAAATGTTGGATATCAAAGTTTCACTAATTTGAGGGGCATTGCAACAAGATTGAAATAGTAATTTAAAAACAATAGCGTTATACAGGCTGTTTCAAAAATTTACCATCTTAGAGGGAAAAGTTTTAGAAACATTGCTGAGGCCTTAAAATCGTGCAAACATCATTGACAGAAAGGGTGGGACTGAGGCATGTGATTTACATTATACATAACAAATTAATAAAAGAAATGGCATCTACATTTTAAACAAAAGCTGTGCAGTTAAGCAGTCTGCTAAATCTATTATTACAAAATTGTTAAAACCTGCTGGTTCACTCCATGGGTTGAGGACAGAGAAAGGTCATGGAAGGCTCTGGTTTGATATCTCTGTTAAATGAGCTGATCCTCATTGGGACCTTGATGAGACACAAACTGTCATTTCTTGGTCTACAGGATGTATAGGAGGAAGAAGGATGAATCAAGCAGGGCTCTCCTTTCTGACTTCAACCTCCGATTTAGCATCATATGGTTTAAATACATTGGCGCTAAGTGACAGAACACACCATTGGAGCTGAGGCTGCCAGTCTGAACGTACCCGTTCGGGGAGTTTCATAGCAAGGGACCATTATCTGTGGAACTATTAACAGTGAGGTCCTGGAGCTACTTGGGAAGGAGGGAGGAAGAAGGGGACAAAGTAATGTGCCACTGACTGGGTCAGGGGGGCATTCCAAGCACTGCAATGAGGCCTGTCACAATCAGAATGGGAGATGGGGACGTCTCAAACACGGCATTGATGCCTTCCTTCGTTGAACAGGAGAGAGAGATCCCACACACTGCACTGCTGCCTGTCACAGTCAAACAGGAGGGAGAGATACCACACACTGCACTGATGCCTGCCACGGTCAAACAGGAGAGAGAGATCCCACACACTGCACTGATGCCTGTCACAGTCAAACAGGAGAGAGAGATCCCACACACTGCACTGATGCCTGCCACAGTCAAACAGGAGGAAGAGATCCCACACACTGCATTGATGCCTGCCACAGTCAAACAGGAGGGAGAGATCCCACACACTGCACTGATGCCTGTCACAGACAAACAGGAGGGAGAGATCCCACACACTGCACTGATGGCTGTCACAGTGAAACAGAAGAGACAGATCCCACACACTGCACTGATGCCTGCCACAGTCAAACAGGAGGGAGAGATCCCACACACTGCACTGATGCCTGTCACAGACAAACAGGAGGGAGAGATCCCACACACTCCACTGATGCCTGTCACAGTTAAACAGGAGAGACAGATCCCACACACTGCACTGATGCCTGCCACAGTCAAACAGGAGGGAGAGATCCCACACACTGCACTGATGCCTGTCACAGTCAAACGAGGAAGCGAGAAACCCACACACTGCACTGATGCCTATCACAATCAAACAGGAGGGAGAGATCCCACACACTGCACTGATGCCTATCACAGTCAAACGAGGAAGCGAGAAACCCACACACTGCACTGATGCTTATCACAATGAAACAGGAGGGAGAGATCACACACACTGCACTTCTGCCTGCCACAGTCAAACAGGAGGGACAGATCCCACACATTGCACTGATGCCTGTCACAGTCAAACAGGAGGGAGATATCCCACACACTGCACTGATGCCTGCCACAGTCAAACAGGAAGAACAGATCCCACACACTGCACTGATGTCTATCACAGTCAAACAGGAGAGAGAGATCCCACACACTGCACTGATGCCTATCACAGTCAAACAAGGGAGAGAGAGATCCCACACAGTGCACTGATGCCTGCCACAGTCAAACAGGAGGGAGAGATCCCACATACTGCACTGATGCCTGTCACAGTCAAACAGGAGGGAGAGTTCCCACACACGGCACTGCTGCCTGCCACAGTTAAACAGGAGAGAGAGATCCCATACACTGCACTGATGCCTGTCACAGTCAAACAGGAGGGACAGATCCCACACACTGCACTGATGCCTGCCACAGTCAAACAGGAAGGACAGATCCCACAAACTGCACTGATGCCTATCACAGTCAAACAGGAGAGACACATCCCACACACTGCCCTGATGCCTGTCACAGTCAAACAAAGGAGAGACAGATCCCACACAATGCACTGACGCCTATCACAGTCAAACAGGGGGGAGAGATTCCACACACTGCACTGATGCCTATTACAGTCAAACAAGGGAGAGAGAGATCCCACACAGTGCACTGATGCCTGTCACAGTCAAACAGGAGGGACATATCCCACACAATGCACTGATGTCTGTCACAGTCAAACATGAGGGAGAGATCCCACACACAGCACTGATGCCTGACACAGTCAAACAGGAGGGAGAGATCCCACACACTGCACTGATTCCTGTCACAGTCAAACAGGAGCGGGTGATCCCACACACTGCACTGATGCCTGCCACAGTCAAACAGGAGGGAGAGATCCCACACACTGCACTGATGCCTGCCACAGTCAAACAGGAGGGAGAGGTCCCACACAGTGCACTGATGCCTGTCACAGTCAAACAGGAGGGACAGATCCCACACACTGCACTGATGCCTGCCACAGTCAAACAGGAGGGAGAGATCCCACACACTGCACTGATGCCTGTCACAGTCAAACAGGAGAGAGAGATCCCACACAATGCACTGACGCCTATCACAGTCAAACAGGGGGGAGATATTCCACACACTGCACTGATGCCTATCACAGTAAAACAAGGGAGAGAGAGATCCCACACACTGCACTGATGCCTGCCACGGTCAAACAGGAGAGAGAGATCCCACACACTGCACTGATGCCTGCCACAGTCAAACAGGAGGAAGAGATCCCACACACGGCATTGTTGCCTGCCACGGTCAAACAGGAGAGAGAGATCCCACACACTGCACTGATGCCTGTCACAGACAAACAGGAGGGAGAGATCCCACACACTGCACAGATGGCTGTCACAGTGAAACAGAAGAGACAGATCCCACACACTGCACTGATGCCTGCCACAGTCAAACAGGAGGGAGATATCCCACACACTGCACTGATGCCTGTCACAGTCAAACAGGAGGGAGAGATACCACACATTGCACTGATGCCCGCCACAGTCAAACAGGAGAGAGAGATGCAACACATTGCACTGATGCCTGTCACAGTCAAACAGGAGAGAGAGATCCCACACACTGCACTGATGCCTGTCACAGTCAAACAGGAGAGAGAGTACCCACACACTGCACTGATGCCTATCACAGTCAAACAGGAGCGAGAGATCCCACACACTGAGATCCTGTTTGAGGGCGGCACGGTGGCACAGTGGTTAGCACTGCTGCCTCACAGCGCCAGAGCCAGAGACCCGGGTTCAATTCCCGACTCGGGCGACTGTGTGGAGTTTGCACATTCTCCCCGTGTCTGCGTGGGTTTCCTCCGTGTACTCCGGTTTCCTCCCACAGTCCAAAGATGTGCATGTCAGGTGAATTGGCCATGCTAAATTGCCCGTAGTGTTAGGAAAAGAGGTAAATGTAGGGAAATGGGTGGGTTACGCTTCGGCGAGTCGGTGTGGACTTGTTGGGCCGAAGGGCCTGTTTCCACACTGTAAGTAATCTAATCGAATATAATCTAATCTAATCTAAACACTGCACTGATGGCTATCACAGTCAAACAGGAGGGACAGCTCCCACACACTGCACTGATGCCTATCACAGTCAAACAGGAGGGA
>NC_057713.1:96938161-97001870 GCF_004010195.1 Chiloscyllium plagiosum
TGCCTGCCACAGTTAAACAGGAGGGAGAGATCCCACACACTGCACTGATGCCTGCCACAGTCAAACAGGAGAGAGAGAGCCCACACACTACACTGCTGCCTGCCAGAGTTAAACAGGAGGGAGAGATCCCACACACTGCACTGATGCCTGCCATAGTCAAACAGGAGGGAGAGATCCCACACACTGCACTGATGCCTGTCACAGATAAACAGGAGGGAGAGGTCCCACACACTGCACTGATGCCTGTCACAGTCAAACAGGAGCGAGAGATCCCACACACTGAGATCCTGTTTGAGGGCGGCACGGTGGCACAGTGGTTAGCACTGCTGCCTCACAGCGCCAGAGCCAGAGACCCGGGTTCAATTCCCGACTCGGGCGACTGTGTGGAGTTTGCACATTCTCCCCGTGTCTGCGTGGGTTTCCTCCGTGTACTCCGGTTTCCTCCCACAGTCCAAAGATGTGCATGTCAGGTGAATTGGCCATACTAAATTGCCCGTAGTGTTAGGAAAAGGGGTAAATGTAGCGGAATGGGTGGGTTACGCTTCGGCGGGTCGGTGTGGACTTGTTGGGCCGAAGGCCTGTTTCACACTGTAAGTAATCTAATCTAATCTAATCTAATCTAAACACTGCACTGATGCCTATCACAGTCAAACAGGAGGGACAGCTCCCACACACTGCACTGATGCCTATCACAGTCAAACAGGAGAGAGAGATCCCACACACTGCACTGATGCCTGTCACAGTCAAACAGGAGGGAAATATCCCACACACTGCACCGATGCCTGTCACAGTCAAACAGGAGAGAGAGATCCCACACACTGCACTGATGCCTATCACAGTCAAACAGGAGAGAGAGATCCCACACACTGCACTGATGCCTGCCACAGTCAAACAGGAGGGAGAGATCCCACACACAGCACTGATGTCTGCTACAGTCAAACAAGAGAGAGAGATCCCATACACTGCACTGATGCCTGCCACAGTCAAACAGGAGAGAGAGATCCCACACACTGCACTGATGCCTGCCACAGTCAAACAGGAGAGAGAGCCCACACACTGCACTGATGCCTGCCACAGTCAAACAGGAGGGAGAGATCCCACACACTGCACTGATGCCTGCCACAGTCAAACAGGAGAGAGAGAGTCCACACACTGCACTGCTGCCTGCCACAGTCAAACAGGAGGGAGAGATCCCACACACTGCACTGATGCCTGCCACAGTCAAACAGGAGAGAGAGATACCCACACACTGCACTGATGCCTGCCACAGTCAAACAGGAGAGAGAGCCCACACACTGCACTGCTGCCTGCCACAGTCAAACAGGAGGGAGAGATCCCACACACTGCACTGATGCCTGCCACAGTCAAACAGGAGAGAGAGCCCACACACTGCACTGCTGCCTGCCACAGTCAAACAGGAGGGAGAGATCCCACACACTGCACTGATGCCTGCCACAGACAAACAGGAGAGAGAGATCCCACACACTGCACTGATGTCTGTCACAGTCAAACAGGAAGGAGAGATCCCACACACTGCAATGATGCCTGTCACAGACAAACAGGAGAGAGAGATCCCACACAATGCACTGATGTCTGTCGCAGTCAAACAGGAGGGAGAGATTCCACACACTGCACTGATGCCTATCACAGTAAAACAAGGGAGAGAGAGATCCCACAGACTGCACTCCTGCCTGCCACAGTCAAACAGGAGGGAGAGATCCCATACACTGCACTGATGTCTGTCACAGTCAAACAGGAAGGAGAGACCCCACACACTGCACTGATGCCTGTCACAGTCAAACAGGAGAGAGAGATCCCACACACTGCACTGATGCCTGTCACAGTCAAACAGGAGAGAGAGATCCCACACACTGCACTGATGACTATCACAGTCAAACAGGAGGGAAAGATCCCACACACTGCACTGATGCCTGTCACAGTCAAACAAAGGAGAGACAGATCCCACTGATGCCTGCCACAGTCAAACAGGAGGGAGTGATCCCACACACTGCACTGAGGCCTGCTACAGTCAAACAGGAGAGACAGATCCCACACACTGCACTGCTGCCTGCCACAGTCAAACAGGAGAGAGAGATCCCACACACTGCTCTGATGCCTGCCAGAGTCAAACAGGAGAGAGAGGTCCCACACTGCTATGATGCCTGCCACAGTCAAACAGGAGGGACAGATCCCACACACTGCACTGATGCCTGCCACAGTCAAACAGGAGAGAGAGATCCCACACTGCACTGCTGCCTGCCACAGTCAAACATGAGGGAGAGATCCCACACACTGCACTGATGCCTGTCACAGACAAACAGGAGAGATCCCACACACTGCACTGATGCCTGCTACAGTCAAACAGGAGGGAGTGATCCCACACACTGCATTGATGCCTGCTACAGTCAAACAGGAGAGAGAGATCCCACACACTGCACTGCTGTCTGCCACAGTCAAACAGGAGAGAAAGATCCCACACACTGCACTGATGCCTGTCACAGTCAAACAGGAGAGAGAGATCCCACACAATGCACTGATGCCTATCACAGTCAAACAGGAGAGAGTGAGCCCACCCACTGCACTGATGCCTGCCACAGTCAAACAGGAGAGACAGATCCCACACACTGCTCTGATGCCTGCCACAGTCAAACAGGAGGGAGAGATCCCACACACTGCACTGATGCCTGCCACAGTCAAACAGGAAGGAGAGATTCCACACACTGCACTGATGCCTGTCACAGTCAAACAGGAGAGAGAGATCCCACACAATGCACTGATGCCTATCACAGTCAAACAGGAGGGAGAGATCCCACACACTGCACTGCTGTCTGCCACAGTCAAATAGGAGAGAGAGATCCCACACAATGCACTGACCCCTATCACAGTCAAACAGGAGCGACAGATCCCACACACTGCACTGATGCCTGTCACAGTCAAACAGGAGAGAGAGATCCCACACAATGCACTGACGCCTATCACAGTCAAACAGGAGGGACAGATCCCACACACTGCACTGACGCCTATCACAGTCAAACAGGAGAGAGAGATACCACACACTGCACTGATGCCCGCCACAGTCAAACAGGAGAGAGAGATCCCACACACTGCACTGATGCCTGTCACAGTCAAACATAGGAGAGAGAGATCCCACACACTGCACTGATGCCTGCTTCAGTCGAATAGGTGTTTTTGCTGTAAATGGCAGACAAGGATAATGTTACCCGTCGGTTGCTGAGGGGTTGGGCCTTCGATGCCAGATCTTGCCCTGGGGCCGGGCTCCGATGTCGCTGATCTGCATCAGGGTGGTAACCAGCTCGGCGGCAAATTCAAACTTTCCGTCACTGTCACCTCATCACATCATCTGTAAAATACTTAAATACCCTCCAAACGGAAAGGTTTTCTAGAAAACAGACACATTAAATCAAAATCCAATTTACAAATTCGAAACACTTCAACCAAACAAACCCCTCAAAATAACGAACATTCTTTGCAGTAAAATCCGGTCGTGGAGGAAGTGACATCACTACGTTTACCGTCTGCGGCGCATTCTGGGAGTTGTAGTTCTGAAGTAAGGTTAACTGCTTTCTCTCCATCTGAAAATGTGTTGCTGGAAAAGCGCAGCAGGTCAGGCAGCATCCAAGGAGCAGGAGAATCGATGTTTCGGGCATGAGCCCTTCTTCAGGAATGCTTTCTCTCCATGAATGCTGTCAGTCGAACTAAGTTTTTCTCGCAGTTTCTATTTTTCTTTCTGGGAATTCTAGTTTTCGGAGTTGGTTTGATAAGGGAAGTTGTTGGAAAGGAAAATTGTATTTAAAGGTTCTGCGAATTTTTTCTCCGCCAATGAAGTACTTTTTGAAGTGTAGCTCCTCTTGCAATGCATAAAATACATTCAATCTCAAAAATAGTAATGAGATAATGACAAAATTTATCTTGATTTTTATTTTCAGTATTTATACTTAAATCATTTCAATAAACCGCTTACTTAGTCATTTGCTGGCTGCATTTTAATTCAAAGGTCACATCTACTTTAGGCCATGAGTTTCTGCCATGGGCCTTTGTGTAACTGGATCACCCAATTTTGGGCTCGCATAAGATCTTTGGGTAAATGGGAAAGATTTCCTATAATTTAGCAGGGTACAAGCACTTTCTGTTTTTATGACTTGAATTCTCTCCATTTTGTTGGTTTCTAAGATGGCTGATAAGTTTATAGAACGTGTGTGTCTTTGCTGATGCCTTGATTTTATCTTTGTGAGACTCCATCGAAATGTTTAAATCTATTTGGTGCCTTCCTGAATGAACCATCTCCATTATAATTAAACACAGACTAGAGACATTGTGTTGGTTGGGATGTCTGGCTCCTTCAAGGATGCTTTGATGACAGCATTTCCCCTGCCTTCTTGGTGTATCTCCTGGAATGTCTAATTTCTGAGTAGAGGATGTGTTTGGGAGTCTGATGTCAAGTATATAAACAACATGTTTGACCCAGCTAAGCTGATTTTCAGTGATGATTTTGCAATTCCTGTGCCACAATAACAACACTTTTGAACTACCTTGATGATCATGAAATGAATTGGGATTGGGCTGTGAAGATGCTGTAGAAGGCAAATGTTTGTGATACATTACAGTTCACAGGTTGCTTCTCCCATTTGGTCATTCAAACTAAGTTTAAGGTTGCCCAAGGACTTCACAAAAACCCTATAAATATCGAGCAGTGACTAGTGCAGTACTGTAGAGATCTGTACTAGGACCCCATCTATTTATATTACATATAGCTTATGTAATATCTCAAATTTTGCTGATGAGACAAAGCTGAGTGGAAGAGTTGTGAGGGGGATGCAGAGATGTTGCAGTCTGATTTGGACAGGCTGAGTGAATGGGCAAATGCATAGCAGATGCATTATAATGTGGATAAATTTGAGGTTATCCACTCTAGTCACAAAACTGGGAATGGCTGTAAATTCAGAGGTGAACACTTAACAAGGCTTGGATGTCCTAGTGCACCAGTCACTTAAATAAGTGCACAGGTTTCGCAGGCAATAAAGGTAATCTATACCTTGGCCTTTATCGCAAAAGGATTCAAGTACAGGAATAAGGATGCCTTGCTGAAAGGCTATTGGTGAGGCCACACCTGGGATTTATAGGCAGTTCTGGTCTTATTTGAGAAAGGATGTTCTTGCTGCAGACTGAGTGCAGTGAAAGTTTACCAGATTCATTCCTGGGATGGCAATACTGTTGTATGAGGACTGAGTTGGTTAGGATTGGTGTTTCGAAGAATGAGGGGATATCATAGCAACCTGTAAAATTCTAAGAGGACTAGACAAATTAGATGTAGGAAGAATGTGCCCTATGGTGGGACAGTCCAGAACCAGGAGTCATAGTTTAAGGATGAAGGGTCGACCTTTTAGGACCGAGATGAGGAGAAATTGCTTCACCCATAGAGCAGTGGGCCTGTCGGATTCACTGCCACAGAAAGTAGTTGAGGCCAAGACATTGTGTTTTCAAGAAGGAGGTAACTCTTGTAGTTAAAGGGAGATATGAGTAGTGGGCGGGATTAGGGTATTGAGCTGAATCTTCGAGGAGAAAGTGAGGACTGCAGATGCTGGAGATCAGAGCTGAAAATGTGTTGCTGGAAAAGCGCAGCAGGTCAGGCAGCATCCAAGGAACAGGAGAATCAACGTTTCGGGCATAAGCCCTTCTTCAGGAATGGCTTCCTGAAGAAGGGCTTATGCCCGAAACGTCGATTCTCCTGTTCCTTGGATGCTGCCTGACCTGCTGCGCTTTTCCAGCAACACATTTTCAGCTATTGAGCTGAATCATCAGCCATGGTCACATTGAATGATGGAGCATGCTTGTGGGGTGAAATGGCTATTCCGGCTTCTCTGTGTGTATAAAGTTAAAAATCACACAACACCAGATTGTAGTCCAATAGGTTTATTCATTCAGGTGGATGAAGGAGCAGCGCTCCGAGAGCAAGTGCTTCCAAATAAACCCGTTGGACTACAACCAGGTGAGGTGTGATTTTTAACTTCATACACCCCAGTCCAACACTGGAACCTCCAAATCTGTGTGTATAGCTTTTTTTAAAAAAAAATCTATCTCTTATATATACACAAAACCTGCTAACGGAAACTTTACAAACGTAAAAGGTTTGAGGTACAAAATTGGGGCACAGGCTGAACACCCTGCTGCTGTGTGGACTCAGTGTAAAAATCCAGATCAGCTGATTGCTCGGTCACCCGGAAGCAGTGAGGTGGAGGCGCGTGGTGCAGCCACGTCACTGGGAGTGCGTGCCGGTTTTCCCAGCAGCCCTTAGGCTGTCAGGTTAGTCAGCGGAGAGTTGGGATTGTGGCGTTTGTTGCTCTGTGTCCGGGGAAGGTGCAGAGAGAGAGAAGGGGGAAGGTTTCATCGGCTGGTTTCCTCCCCTCGCTCCAGGTTAGAATGGCGGACAGCGGCCTGGGCGAGTGGTACCGCAGCATCCCCTTGGTTACCAGGTACTGGTTCACGGGCAGCGTGATCTTTCCTGTCCTGGAGAGGCTCAATATAGTGAGCGCCAGGACCCTGGTACTGTGGGCCGAACCTTTCTTCAACAACTTTCAGGTAGGGCCACAACTCCTATCAGATAGTGTCACTCCAGCTAGGCTGTCCTCTGCCTTGTGCTCGAGATTCTCTATCCTCTTGAGGTCGAAGGGCTCTCTTTTCAACTAGATTAACAATCTCAGATAAATCATTAAACTGTGTAATGTGTACTTAGAGTTTTTCATAATGTTTTTAACTGTAGCCATCGGGATGGATTTGCCTGCTTGTCGCTGACGAGTCTTGTCTTGTATAATGTTTGGCAAGTTAAGATGTTTGGAGGATAAATAATTTGTATCTACCCAACCCTTCAAAGGCCAACTGCACTGCTTTTCACAATTCTGAAGAAGGGTCACTGGATTGGAAATGTTGACTCAGCATACCCAGAAACGCCAAATTACTGGGGAAAGCTCAGCAGGTCTGGGAACATCTGTGGAGAGAAAGCAGAGTCAGTGCTGATCAAGAGTTGTGCTATCAGCCATCTCAGAGCTTGTCAAACTGAATGGAAGCAAGTCATCCTTAATCCCAATGGACTGCTTGTAGAGAAGAGTATATTTACCACTTTTTTTTGAAAGCCCTCTTCTTGAGTAAGGCTGTGTTTACCTGCATGATTGGTGACTGCAGCTCACCCTAATGATCTTGCCAAAACCACCACTGTGCACCGCCTTATATGCAGGTCCTCTGAAGCAAGGTGGCCATCTCAACCTGCACTCACTAACCACAACCTGCTCCCATCTCCATCATTTGCAGACCCTTAGAAGGTCTCTGTGTACCTCAGTTTGAGAATGCCTTAGAATTATGGGGTCAAGATCAGATCCAACCCATCTGGTGCAGGATGTTGAAGATCCCCACTTTGTAATACTTCTCCCTTGCTCCCTATTTACATTAGAACATAGAAATCCAAATTAATCTTCAGTTACTCCTGAAGATCCGCTACTTTGACCAAGCTTTTGGTCACCTGCCACTGTATCAAATTTTTGTCAAACAACAGTCCTGTGGAGTACTTTCGGACGTTTTATTATGCTTTTCAATGATAAATTGCCATTTGTGATGATTATGATGATATTAAAGCCCAGGGCAAACAAAGATTTTTCAGATTATAAAGTGAAGTTTGAGTACAGAAGAAGGAGGAGCACTTCACATCTTCCAGATCACTCATAAAGTACTGTATTGTAAAATATTTGCGAATTAATTAAAATGGTGTCTCTATCAATTAGTGTTGTAGAAGTAGATATAATTTTTCATCCTAGTATTGATGTGTAAGCATATTTACATTTCTATGAATACGTTTAAATATGTAAATGTAACTGTTTGAATTTGCATATTAATAAGGATAATAGTTTGCTATGAAGTTAAAAATCACACAATACCAGGTTATAGTCCAACAGGTTTAGTTGGAAGCACATTAGCTTTCGGAGCGTTGCTCCTTCATCAGGTGGTAGTGGAGGGCTCAATCCTAACACAGAATTTATAGCAAAAGTTTACGTGTGATGTAACTGAAATTATACATTGAAAAATTGATTGTCTGTTAAGCCTTTCATCTGTTAGAATACCATGATAGTTTCACTTCCTTCATGTGTAAATCACAAAACCTTTTTTTAAAATGTTGCATTCTCAGGTTAGCTGTTAACAATGCTAATAGCTAGACAATATGTTGAAGGTGTTAGCCCCCTGTGTTCTCTGTCTGTGCCATGATTGATTCTAATCTAAAAAGTGAGATAACAGAGTTCTACATGAATGTATGCAGTTTTTGAGCAAATTACAGTGTAACCCTGCAAGTACAAATTCACCCCACAAAATATGTGTGCATGTGGGTCTTTGTGTGTGTGTGTGTGTGTGTCTGTCTGTCTGGGTTGGGGGTTGAGTGTGTGTGTGTGTATAGTGAGTCAGAGTGTCTTAAGTCTGTGAGGGGGTGCATGTGAGTGTGGGATTCACCAGCTGTACCCACAAGGTAGTGCAAAACATCATCTGTTCACAACGCAATGCCATCCAGGCTCTCAAAATCAATCACAACATTGTCATCAAACCAGCAGATAAAGGAGGAGTCATTGTCATTCAGAATAGAACAGATCACTCAAGGAAGTGTACAGACAACTGAACAACCAGGAACACTACAGGCAACTACCAGCTGAACTGACCAAAGAACACACCCGTGAATTAAACACACTGATCAGAACTTTGGATCTAGTCCTTCAGAGTTCCCTACGCGCCCTCATCCCATGTACTTCTCGTGTAGGCGACTTCTACTGCCTTCCAAAGGTACACAAAGCCAACACACCAGGACGTCTCATCGTGTTGGGCAATGGGACCCTATGTGAGAATCTCTCCGGCTATGTGGAAGGCATCTTGAAACCTATTGTACAGGGGATCTCCAGCTTCTGTCGCGACACTACGGATTTCTTACAGAAACTCAGCACCCACGGACCAGTCGAACCGGGAACATTCCCTGTCACAATGGATGTTTCCGCATTCTACACCAGCATCCCCCACAATGATGGCCTCGTGGCAACAGCCTCAGTACTCAACACCAACAACTGCCAATCTCCAAATGCCATCCTACAACTCATCCGCTTTATCCTCGATCACAACGTCTTCATCTTTGACAACCAGTTCTTCATCCCGACACATGGAACAGCCATGGCGACCAAATTTGCACCCCAATATGCCAACATTTTTATGCATAGCTTCGAACAAGACTTCTCTATGCAGGATCTCCAACCAACATTATACACCAGGTACATTGATGACATTTTCTTCCTCTGGACCCATGGTGAGGAGTCACTGATAAAACTACACAGTGACATCAACAAGTTTCATCCCACCATCAAACTCACCATGGACTACTCTCGACTATCTGTCTCATTCCTGGACACATGCACCTCCATCAAGGATGGACACCTCAGCACCACACTCTCCCGCAAACCCACAGACAACCTCACAATGCTACACTTCTCCAGCTTCCATCGAAAACATATTAAAACAGCCATCCCCTATGGACAAGCCCTACGCGTACACCGGATCTGCTCAGATGAGGAGGAACGTGGACAGACTCAGTACTCAGGGATGCCATCACAAGAATGGGGTACGATGCCCAACTCCTCGACGTGCCACAGCAAGGAACTGTAATGACCTCCCCAGGAGACAGACACATGCTGCAACTGGCAGGGTACCCTTCGTTGTTCAGTGTTTCCCAGGAGGTGAAAAACTACGCCATGTGATTCGTGACCTGCAACACATTATCAATGAGGATGAGCACCTCACCAAGACCTTTCCCACACCTCTACTACTTGCCTTTAAACAACCGCCAAACCTCTAACAGATCGTTGTTCGTAGCAAACTGCCCGGCTCCAAGGTGGACTTCGGGACAGGCAGCAGCGAAAAATGGCCGAGCAGAGGCTGATAGCTAAGTTCGGTACCCATAGGGAGGACCTCAACCAGGACCTTAGGTTCATGTCACATTACAGGTGACCACCATTGCAATATACACACACATACTCCTATACACAAACACGCACGCACACAGACACGCACGCAGACACACAGACGCGCACACACATGCACCCCCTCTCAGACATAAGACACTCTGCACTCATTACACACACACACACACACACTTTCTCTCACTCTCAACCCCCAACCCAGACAGACACACAAGCGCACACATATTTTGTGGGGTGAATTTGTACTTGCAGGGTTACACTGTACTTGTTCAAAAACTGTATGAATTCATGTAAAACTCCGTTATCTCACTTTTTAGATTAGAATCAATCATGGCATAGACTGAGAATACAGGGGGCTAACACCTTCAACATATTGTCTAGCTATCAGCATTGTTAACAGCTAACCTGAGAATGCAACTTTTTAAAAAAAGGTTTTGTGATTTACACATGAAAGAAGTGAAACTATCATGGTATTCTAACAGATGAAAGGCTTAACAGACAATCAATTTTTCAATGTATAATTTCAGTTACATCACATTGTAAATTTTTGCTATAAATTCTGTGTGTTGGGATTGAGCCCTCTACTATCACCTGATGAAGGAGCAACGCTCTGAAAGCTAGTGTGCTTCCAATTAAATCTGTTGGACTATAACCTGGTGTTGTGTGATTTTTAACTTTGTATACCCCAGTCCAACACCGGCATCTCCAAATCAAGTTTGCTATGATGTATCGTGCTCTCTTTCAACACTTTGGGAAATAGTAGCAGCATTAAATAACTGTACCAGTATTCCAAAGGCCTGTGATAATATTTCAGGGATTCTGGTTCAAATCCCACAGAAGCAGGTGGAATTTATATTCACTTATTACAATCTGAAATTGAAAGCAAAATCTCTACAGATTTTAATTAAATGGTCTGCATGCACACCAGTCTTTTCATCTCAAATTTCTCTGCTTAAAAAACTTGTATTTATTTAGCACCTTTCATGACATTAGAATGCCCCAAAGTACTTTTTCAGCCAATTAAGTACTTTTGAAATGTTGGCACTGTCATAATGCTGAATATGCTGTGGATAAGTTGGCATCTTGCAGCAGGCACAAACAGCAGTTGTTAAAAACCATGAAACTGCTCCAGTGGTGTTGATTTGAGGGATAAATATTGGCTAGGACTCCAGGGCAAGTTTTAAGGCTGTGTTTGTGAGCAATATCCTCACTAGATGGGACAAGAAACATGTGATGTGCAGAAAAGCAACGTTGATGATTAATTTCATTGTCTTGTTTTGGATGACATGTGCTATGACATTACCCACTGTCATCCTCATTGGTTGGAAATCTGCAAATTGGTGACGACATTTCTTGCATTACAAGTGATGCTTCAAAAATGAAGAATTGACTGACTGAGATGACATTCTAGGATTGTGATAGCTGCTGTCTAAATGCAAGGTGCATCTATTTGAAAGGACAAAAAGGGAAAAGGGAGAATTCAACATTGTAATGTGAACAAAAAAAAATCATTCTTTATATAAATCATTGCTACAGAACTCTCCTTGTGACAATGATTGTATGCGTGAAAGATTTGTTGATGTCAGTTTGAATTTCTTGCTGCTTTGTTTTTTAGATTAGATTAGATTCACTACAGTGTGGAAACAGACCCTTCGACCCAACAAGTCCACACCGACCTATTCTCCTACATTCACCCCTAACTAATGCACCTAACACGACGGACAATTTAGGGTGGCCAATTCACGTAGCCTGCACACCTTTGGACTGTGGGTGATAACCGGAGCACCCGGAGGAAACCCACGCAGACACGGGTAGAATGTGCAAGCTCCACACACAGTTGCCCAAGGCGGGAATTGAACCCAGGGCCCTGGCGCTGTGAGGCAGCAGTGCTAACCACTGAGCCACCATGCTGCCAATATTGTTTGTTTAATAATATTGTGAATATACTGTGCATTGCAAAATAATACATTCATGCGTTTTTCAAAACGTGACAGAAGCAGCATGACCGGTTTTGATTGCAGGTACTGTATGCTAGAAATAAAATTGGTTTTGATTCAAGTAGTAATCAAAATTTGTTTGGTTTTCATTGTACTGCTGGTGTATGTGAGGCTAATGAGCAACCAATATTATTTTTTGCATACACAGATATGGAGGCCAATAACTGCAAGTCTGTTTTACCCAATGGGATTCCATTATTTGATTCAGCTGTACTTCCTGTATTCGTATTCCTCAAGCTTGGAAAGAGGTTCGTTTCTACTCCTGTCTTTGCACTGCAACCATTTGATGCACCAAACCTTTCAGAGCTTTTCTTTTCAAAAATCTTGTATTTTTTAAAAAAATGAAAATACTAATCCAGGAGTTTGTGTGAAATAAAATAATTACTTTGTTAGATTTATTGATATTTTAAAAAACTTTTTAAAAATATATTTTGGGCACAAATGTTTTTGCTCACAAGCTTGAATTATGTTAAAGGATAAACAATAAACTTTAGTTTCAGAAACATTTTTAGTTGCACAAGTATGGGAAAGAGATACACAATCTAGTATAAAGCATTATTGTGTTAGATAGCCTACTGTGTTTGCACTAGGAGAAAGTAAGGACTGCAGGTGCTGGAGATAAGAGTTGAAAAGTGTGGTGCTGGAAAAGCCCAGCTGGTCAGGCAGCATCCCAGGAGCAGGAGAGTCGACATTTCGGTCATAAACCCAAATTAACCTTGGTGCAATCCGTCAAATCCTAAAAACCCCAAATGCAGTATTTTCACAATCTCCAGAATGGAAGTTGAAATTAGGTTCTTGCTGAAGATTGACTCTAAGATCAGTGATTTTCATAGAGTCCCACAGCACGAAAACAGACCCTTCGGACCAACTAGCCCTTACTGAGCATAATCCTAAATTAAATTAGCCCTACCTGCCTGCTGCTGGCCCTTATCCATCCAAACATTCCTACTCGTACTTATCCAAATGCCTTTTAAATGTTGAAATTGTACCTATATCCACCACTTCCTCAGGACATTCATTCCACACGAAACAACCCTCTATGTAAAAAAATAAAATTGCACCTTGTGTCTTTTTTTAAAATCTCCCTCCTTTTACCTTATACTGTATGCCCTCATCTTGAAATTCCCAATTCTAGAAAAAAGTCAACTATGGCGAAGCCTCTTCTGTGTCCAGTTCTGGTCGCCCAGTTATAGGAATGATATTATTAAGCTGGAGAGAATTCAGAAGAGATTTACTAGGATGTTGCCGGGTATGGAAACCTCTTATTATTTTATAAACTTCTGTAAGGTTGTCTCTCAACCTCCCACACTTCAGTGGAAAAAGTCCCAGCCTATTCAGCCTTTCTTTATAACCCAAGCCTTTCATACCTGGCAACCTCCCGGTAAATCTCTTCTGAACCATCTCCAGCCTAATATCCTTCCTATAACTGGGCGACCAGAACTGGACACAACATTCCAGAAAAGGCCTCGCCAATGTCCTGTACAACCTCAAAACTCCTGTACAACCTCAAAACTCCTATACTCAAAGGACCGAGCAATGAAGGCAAGCGTGCCAAATGCCTTTTTAACCATCCTGTCTATATGTGACACAAACTTCAAAGAATTATGTACCTGAACCCCTATATCCTTCTGTTCTATAAGACCAAGGACCTATCATTAATTGTATAAGCCCTACCCTTGTTTGTTGTACCAAAATGTTAATCCAGATTGAACCCATTTCATCAAGATCCTTTTATAATCTTAGAATTTTATAGATTTCTATGAAGTTCCCCTATGTTCATTCTTCTAAACTCCATTGAATTTAGTTAGAACTGATTGAGTGTATATTCATGTGTCAGTCTTGCTGTCCCAATAATCAGTCTGGCAAACCTTTGTTGCACTCCCTCCGTAGCCAGAACAAGGAGATCTTCCTCCGACAAGAAGACCAAAGCTGCACTCAGTACGCTAGGTGGTTTCACCAAGCCCTTGTGCTGTCATCCCTGCTCCTGTGGTCAAATCTTCTTGCTGTAAAAGCCAGTGTTCCACTTGCTACCTTCACCACCTGCTGTATCTGCATGCTTACTTTCAGTGACTGTTGTACGAGGACATGCATGTCTTGCTGCACCCCACCTTTTCTCAACCTATTACCATTAGATACTCATCTGCCTCCTTGTTTTTGCTACCAAAATCAATAACCTCCTGTTTATCCATGTTACATTTCATCTGCCATGCACTTGCCCACTCACTCAATGTTTCCAAATCACACTGAAGCATCTCTGTATCCTCCTCAAAGCTTGCACACCACACACAACACTCGCAGTGCTTTATGTGGTCTGCATACTTGGAAATATCACATTTAGTTCCCTCATCTGAATATGTATTGTGACAAACACTAATCCCTGTGGTATCTGACTAGTCACTGCTTACCACTTGGAAAAAAGTGCTATTTATTCCTACACTTTATTTTCTATCTGCCAACCAGTTCTGTATCCATGTCAGTGCACTACAACCAGGTGATATCTGCTTTAATTATGCATGCCTGTCTCTTATATGGGACCTTATCAGAAACCATTTGAAAGTCCACATCCACTGGCTTATCAACTTTGCTAGTTATATCCTTAAAAGCTCCCAGCAGATTTGCCTAGCATGATTTTCCTCTTTAAAACAAAACAGAAATGACATCACCCAGCTTAAGAAACCCGGACCTATAAATAGAGAGGCGGGGACATACTACCAGTGTTTCACCGGAGAATCTCCCTGATGATGTGACCAAGTCATGGTGACGAAATGTCTGAAAACAAATCTTCCAGCTCAGCGAGCTATCTTACATATTTACCATGCTAACTCTGTCCGACCCTGTCACTGGACATTCTGAGAGGGTCCCACACTGGCAGACACTTTAAGCAGTTATGCCTTTGGCAGAGATAAGGGTTGGCTTGGGGGATGGGGGAGGTGGCAAAAGAATCAGACTTCGTAACACTTGAGAGGGGATGTGGGCAGTTCACTTGATCTCAGTAAAGTATTCTTTTAACCAAGTTTCCAGTCCTTGTAATTAATGATGGTACATGTTACTTCATCAATAACTGCTTTAGAGAGTAAGTTTTGACCTGGTTTCAGGAAGAGCTAGCAGTATTGAGTGCTTTGCATATTTCATTGGATGTATCACAATGAATTTTACTGTCCTTCTTAAAACACCTAACGGACTGCAATATAATTCTTGCTTTTTTTAATTATAGGTTTCTTTGATGGGAGAACAGCAGATTATATATTCATGTTGTTTTTCAACTGGATTTGCACGGTGGTATCCTTTTTGTGAAGCAATGTTGAAAATATTGCATTTCTGTCCCTAAATATATCTTACAACACCTTATGGTCATTGAAGTATTTTTTGAAGTATTCAGTTGTAATAAAGGACACAGCAAAGTCCCCCACGCAGCAATACTATAGTGACCAGATCACTTGTTTCTAATGATATTGATTGAGGGATGATTGGTCAAAACACGGGAGAAACCTCGCCAGCTCTTCAAAACCATACTACAAAATCTTTTGTGAGTTGGTGAGAGGGGTTTAACATCACTTCTGAAAGACAGCATGTCTGAAGGTGCTGTGTTCCCTTGCTGGATTGTCAGCCTAAAGTTTCTTGGCATCAGGTCTCCTGATGGGGGTCTTGAATGTACACTTCCTTCAAGAGGCGAGAGCAATTGAGCCACAGCTGACAGCAGTAGTGAGGAACACAGACTAGAAGAGCCCTGGTTAATACTCTGTTAGCTCTGTTTAGAGTAAGCTGGGGCCTCCCATGACCATGGAAGTGCGAGGAGATCAGCTCCTGAGTGATATATAGTCAAAGTCGGCTGAAATTGGGCTGAGTTTTGTCTCATTTGAAAATTTGGAAATATTACATTTCGTTCCCTCATCTAAATTATGACAATATGTTGAGAAAAGATGGAGTCCAATCACTGAGCCGCTGTGGTACTCATTGCCTGCACTTGGATAAGGACCCATTTATTCCTGTTCATTTTTCTCAGTTCGCAAAAGTGCTAAAAGCATAAGGCAGGCTATTGGAGGAGATATGACTATAATTGTAGTCCTGCACTGAATCACTTTGATCATAAGAAATAGGTGTAGGTGTTGATCATTATCCCATTGAGTTTGCTC
Organism: Chiloscyllium plagiosum; assembly: GCF_004010195.1. Taxonomy (NCBI): domain Eukaryota; kingdom Metazoa; phylum Chordata; class Chondrichthyes; order Orectolobiformes; family Hemiscylliidae; genus Chiloscyllium; species Chiloscyllium plagiosum. The sequence continues at coordinate 96,954,305 of NC_057713.1, forward strand.
CTCCATTCAGTAAAATTATGGCCGATCTGATGTACCCCCAATTCCACTTACCTGTTTGTCCTCCATACAGCTTGACTACTTAGAAGATCAAAAATCTGTCTTACTTGGCCTTGAATATATTCAATGCCCAGCCACCACTGTTAGTTTGGGAAGAGAACACCAAAGATTAAAGATCCTCTTCGATAATAAATCCCTCCTCATCTCTATCTTAAAAAGGAAACCCCTTATATTTAAACTGTCATTGAGTTCTAAATTTCCCTATGGGAGCAAACATCTCAATGTCTATCCTGTCATGTTCCCTCAAAATATTATGTTTCAATAGGATTTCCTCAATTTCTTTTAAACTCTTCCTTATGATTTTAGGCCCAACTTGATCAATTTTTTTGTTGAGACAACTTCTTCATCCTATCAGTGTGCCTAGTGAGCCTTCCCTGAACTGCTGCGATACAAATACAGATCATGCCAATGCTTATAGCAAGATTTCTCTGGTTTTATACTTCACCCCTTGCAATAATGGTCACCACTCGTTTGCCTTTCTGATTATTTGTATTCTGTGTTTTTTTGTTATTCCTGGTGAAGTGGATGACCTCGATCATTATAATGTCCCCTCTGCCAATCTTTTGCCTATTCCTTTGAACTGTCTCTCTCTCCCTTTGCAGACACTTTGTATCTTCGTGACTTGTTTTCCTCCCAATTTTTGTATCATCTGAAAGTTTGGCTACAATATAGTTGGTCTCATCATTCAAGTCTGTATGTTAACCACCGATCTGTCAGTGTTAATATATCACTCCCAAAAGTATATTTTATGTTACAACATAACATTTTATGGCACCTTATGGAATGCGCTTTGGAAATCCAAATGCACTATATCTGCTGATGCCTTTTAGTTCAACCTGCTCGTTTCATCTTAAAAGAATTCTAATGTGTCAAATCCCATTTCCCTTTCATGAAGCCATGTTGACTTAGCTTGATTGTATTACGATTTTCTAACTTTCGTGCTAAATAATGAATTCTCACATTTCCCTGGACAAATATTAAGCTAACTGGCTTATAGTTTCCTGCTGCTTGTCTCTCTCCTTTCTTGAATAGAGGTGTTAGAATTATAGACTTTGAAAGAAGAGTTTATGCAACTTGCTGGGCTTTGAAAGAAGGGCATGTACCAATTGCTAGGCTTTGAAGGAGGGGCTTGTACTTACGATGGACTGGGAAATGCACAAGTCTGCACAATGTTCCTTTTCTTCCTGACCATTTAGCAATATTAAATCATTGGGATGTGTACACTTAAAGAAGCCCCTGTTGCTAACTTAAAAGGAATGGACATGTCATTTTATTTTCCCTGATCAACAAGTAACAGATTGTTGGATTAACCATGGGAATGCTTGTAAGTATGTAGGAGGAGGCTGTACCTCTTCACGAAAATCTTGGTGTTTATTGTGAAGATGATGGGAAAGTTGCCATTATACTCTGTGCATGACCACACCTAATGTTCCACTTTGGGCAAGTAGAGGGAGATTGGTGGTAAACTGTAATTTAAAACAAAAGTACCTGACGGTCATCCTCCACTTTGAAATGCTGTGTTGGTGAGCAAATTAGACGTGAGATTGGAAAAGTAAATAGCGTCCGGGTGTAAAAGAAAAGTTTGATTATGTTTAGCATTGGATAATTGATGAGTTTGTGACTCCGTTCCATTGTGTCTACCCCAACTGTTTCTCCATCGAGGGCAGAACCTTTGGCTGCAAGTTATGTTTAAAAGCACAATATGAGTAGAGGTTTTTCCCCTTTGCTCCTCTTTCTTTTATTATAGAATATCTTGTGACATTTGGTTTTTATAAGAATGTGTACTGCACCTTTAGTTCGTATCCATAGTGGCGTACTAAAATTGTAGTTTTATCTGCAGCCTGGTACTGTATATTATGGGTTTCTTTTAAAGAAAAATATTCCTACATAGTTTTTTTTTATTAATCTGATTGAGCAGGTGAAGAATTTGAGACTTCCTTTTTCCCCCTCCTCCTGCCCCTCCTGAAGAGTGCTTGTTAATTTGAAGGAATGTCTGAGACTTTACTGTTTTGCCTGAGGCCCTAGCTATTCTAAATGCAAAACAGCTAGAATATGGGTGTACCCCATGGTTGCAGTAGTAAAACCAAACTACTGTCTCAACCTTGTATGTCAGTATTAAGGAGTGGTGTTTATAGATTGACAAGAGAGAGAAAAAATTCCTGTTTTAATTTGAGAATTATTCAGTGAGGGCGAATGAGTTGCTTCTTAAATAAAATTGCTTTGTGGGGCATTAGTCAGGGGTAAATAAAGGGTCTGGATGGGTTACTCTTCAGAGGGTCGGTGTGTACTTGTTGGGCTGAAGGGCCTGTTTCCATACTGTAGGGAATCTAAAAAAAATCTAAAATTGGGTGGGGTATATTATGTGGGTTGTATTATGGTTAAGGATAAATAAATGGAAGGTATTGCTTTCCCTTTTTCTTTTTGACAGATTCTGTTTGTCCCCCTTGTTTTGACGGTGGTATATGTGTGGGCACAACTCAACAAAGACCAGATTGTAACATTCTGGTTTGGGATGACATTTAAGGTGAGAAAACCTAAGTGTTATTGTTGATATTAAGTGTTGAAGCAAGATCGGCAGTTCCCAGTAGTCATTAAGCACACCACTTGATTTGTTGCTGCTCCTTCATTTGCATCTTTTACTCCCACAAGCTCCCCATCTAGAAGAACAAAGACAGTAGACAGATGTGAACACCACAACCTACAAGCTCCCTCCAAATCTCTCATTATCCTGAACAAAGTCGCCATTCATTTATTGTTACTGGGTCAAAATCCTGGAACAGCACACTGAATGTACCCGTATCCATTAACCAGGACAACAGCAGTTAGATTGTCTCTTATTGTCTTATTGGTGATGGTCTTTGTGTAGCAGGAATGCTAATTGTCACTTGTCAGCCCAAGTTTAGATATTGTCCAGATCTTATTGTGTTTGAACATGGAGTGCTTCAGCATCTTGAGTCATGAATGGCACTGAACATTGTGCACTCATTGGTGAACATCCCCACTTCTGACCTTTATGATAGAGGGAGGGTCATTGATGAAGCAACTGAAGGTGGTTGAGCCTTAAGGTTGGACATTATCCTGAAGAACTCCTGCAGTGATATCCTGCACTGATCTCCAACAACCACCACCATTTTCCTATTGTCAGGTATGACTCCAACCAGCGGAGAGTTTGCCATATTGTTATGAGATTGAAGGCATGTACTGTACCTTTTAAGACAGAGAAAACATGCTGTTCTGAACTGAGAGCTTACAAGCATCTGTGTATTTGTCTGGATGGCAGTCCCAGAGTGTACTGAAAAATTGAAAACTTGTAACATTTGGCTGTGAAATGGATTCCTGAGTTTAGGTTGCTGTTTTGACAGCAATTCAAATTTAACCAATCAATTTAAATTATGTCCCAGGATACTAAAACCCAATAGAGTTTGAATTTATTGTTTTGCCAACATCAAGATGTTGGGGAGGTATAAAATGCAGGGATCTTGAACATTGATCAGAGAGCAAGTGCCGTAGAGAGAGGAATTCGTGGAGAGCTAATTGCCCATCCAACATCTTGCTTCTAAAGAAATTAGAAAATACTCTCTATCAAAGGTACCTTTTCATATGAAACATACATGCAGTAAAAAGAAAGAAGGTGACCCAGGGAAATCATCAACCGGAAGCATGAAGACTCAGAAGACAGTGCCTGTGTGGTTTTGAAATTAAGTTGATGTGTCCTATTGGAACAGCATATTGTTAGAGTTGGAGGCAGATAGTAAGTAGTTAAGAGAAAGGGAGTTGTGAATAATTGTTGTTTGATGTTCACTTTTAGAATTAAAAAATAAGTTGATGTTATTTTCTTTAAATAGTGGAATTTGGGAGTTCTCTCACTCATATTTTACCAGATTACGAGGCAAGCTTTTCTGAGTTTGTTTTAATTAATAGGGGTTCACCTCATGTCGTAAGAATATTAATTCTATGATGTGGAGGTGCTGGTGTTGGACTTTTGTGGACAAAGTTAAAAATCACACAATACCAGGTTATAGTCCAACAGGCTGATTTGGCTCTGCTCCTTCGTCATGTAGCTAGTGGGGCAGGATCATAGGACACAGAATTTATAGTAAAAGATCAAAGTATTGAACAATCCCAGATTGCTGTTAAGGTTTTAATTATTTAGAATGGGTATGCATTAATTTACTTATTAATCAATCGAAACCTGGTGACAAGAGGCCAAGAAGTATCATCCATTTGGTACTGCTGGCTGAAAACTGCTGCAAATACCTCAGCCTTATTTTTTTATACTGATCTATTGGGCTCTTCCATTATTGAGGATAGGGATACTTGGGGAGCATCCTCCTCCAATGAGTTATTTAATTGTCCATTACCATTCACAACTGGATGTGGCAGCACTGCAGAGCTTAGATCTGATCCACTAGTTGTGGGCTCTCAATGGGCACTTGTAGCATGTGCTCATGGGCACAGAAGTAGACCTGTTTGGTAGGTTTGCCTAGTCTTGAGTTGCTGGTTCTGTTCAAAATTTGTCCCATTTAGCATAATGATATTGCCACACAACACGATGGAGAGTGTTCTCAATTTGTCTCCACAAGGACTTTGCAGTGGTCACTCTTACTGATACTGACATGGACAGATGAATCTGCAGCTGGCAGATTGGTAAGGATGAGGGTAAGTATGTTTTGCCCTCTTGACTCCCTCACCACATGCTCCAGACCCACTCTAGTAGCCATGTCCTTTAGAACCCAACCCACTTAATCAGTAGTTCTGCTTCTGAGCCACTGTTGAAAATGAACATTGAAATCCACCACCCAGAGTACATTTTGCAACGTATCCACACTCAGTGCTTCCTCCCAAGTATTGTACAACATGGAGGAGTAGCTTCATCAGCCAAGGGAATGATGCATGATCATCAGGAGGTTTTCTTGCCCATTTTAACCTGAAGCCATGTTGAGTCCTCCCAACTGTATACTACTAATAGCATTGTGTTAATATCACTGGGCCATTGTCTCAGACCTGCAGAGTTCCTCCATCCCTTTGCTTCTGTTCAGATTTTCGGCACCGGCAATTCTTTGTTTTATTGTAGCCTTTATATAACTTATTTTATGGTCTTGGGCTATCCACAGCTCTTGGATTCCTTAGTCTGTTGTATTGTGGGCACATTACAAACACAAACAGCATTGAGAGAAATAACTGTATAATACAGTTCTGGGAAGTGGTGATAGCTGGTACAATTGCAACATTTAAAAGGCATTTGGATGGGTATATGAATAGAGAGGGATATGGGCCAGGTCCTGGCAAGTGGGACTTGACTCTATGACTCTATTCACTGATGGGACTTAGTTTAAAATCTGACCCAAAAGATGGCACATCTGACAGTGCAGGATTTCCTCAGGACTGGGTGTGGCAGCTTGGATTATTTGTTGAAATCTCTGGTTTGGGTCTCAAATTAGTAACTGCTCAATGCAGCCTGGAGTGCTACTATTAAACCTAACTTGCCACTGAGTGTTGGAAGTTGACCTTGGTGTATTTGTTGTTTCTCATCTTAAAGAAACATGCTTAATTTTGCATCTTACTAAAGAGTTTGTACCATCTGGGAACTGTGAGAGAAATATTGAGTGGTGATTAGAAGTCAGCTGATCTGCATTTTAAAATTTAAAAAAAAACTGTTTAATAGTATGTTCACATTTATTTTGTATTATTTTTTCCACAGGCTTGTTATTTACCCTGGGCTCTGCTCATATTCAACTTTATTCTGAGAAATTCGTAAGTGCAGAAGTGATTTAAGTTCTCTACTTTATCGCATTGGTTCAAGTAATCAGAAATTTGTATTGTTTGAATACACGATGTAAAAGTCGGCCTCTGTGTCTTGTTGACCAGGAATGACTTTTTGTCTGAGAAGAGTTCAGAAGAGATTTACAAGGGTGTCACCAGTGTTTGTTTTTTGGGGGAGGGCAGGGGTTTGAGCTATAGGGAGAGGCTGAATAGGCTGGTGTTGTTTTTCCTGGAGCCTCAGAGACTGAGGGGTGACCTTAGAGGTTTATTAAATTATGAGGGGCATGGATAGGATAAATAGACAAGGTCATTTCCCTGGGGTGGGGGAGTCCAGAACTAGAGGGCATAGGTTTAGGGTGAGAGGGGAAAGATTTAAAAGGGACCTAAGGGGCAACATTTTTCACGCAGAGGGTGGTGCGTGTATGGAATGAGCTGCCAGAGGAAATGGTGGAGGCTGGTACAATTACACCATTTTAAAAGGCATCTGGATGGGCATATGAATAGGAAGGGTTTAGAGGAATATAGACCAAGTGCTGGCAAAGGGGACTAGATTAGGATATCTGGTCGGCATGAACGTGTTGGACTGAAGGGTCTGTTTCTGTGCTGCACATCTCTATGACTGTAAGTCAGTGGGGTTTGTGCTCTGCTGATGAGAGGCCTGGAGAGGCTGGGAGCAAGAGGGAGTTGGAGGCTAGTGCTGCTGAGCCAGGGCTTTCTTCCTCCCCCGTGGGAGCAGGGACAAAGAGCAGCACTAATAAGGTAAGTGGAGGGAGGCTGGTACCAGGAGATCGAGGGGGTGGAGAAGGCAAGGCCAGGTTTCATTTTGTTTTGTGGTGAGAAGGATTCCATGGAATGAAATTAAATGTGCCAATAACATCCAATTTAATTTTTGGAGTTTCCTCGAAGACCTGCAAATGGACTGAAGTAAGTTACCCTGAAGCAAGGCCAGATTTGTGACAGGAGACTACTGCTAGCACAGTGTTTTTAAGACTATTACAAATGGCTGTGGAAGCTCATTGTCATTACAGTCTGTTATGCAGACTTTGGGCATGTTATGGTGAAAGAAACGGCACAACTGAGGAGGAAGTGCCTGCTTCTCATTAGCTCCGTGTTGAATTTTTTTAATGTATTCCACAGAGAATGGTCATGCAGCCTTGATACTGATCATTTATATCAAAGACAGCCTCCAAAGGAGAGACTTCAGAAATCTTTCTATCCCTCATCAAAGCATAGCTTATAGTCAAAGAAATCCTTAAGAGTATTGTGATTAAATTAAATTCTTTGTTCATGTGCTTGAGGTGGAATTTCTGTCTTGTTCAATAGTTTTCTTGAAACTATATTTTGCAAAAATGCTTTTGACAAGCTGCTATGTACCCTTAATGTAAGTTAATTCTTTTTAAATCCATCACAGGGTGATGGACGAGCTCGTTGGTATCTTTGTTGGCCATATGTACTACGTCTTGATGTTTAAATATCCTCAAGAATATGGTGGGAGAACATTTCTATGTACACCACAGTTTCTGTAAGTAAATCTAGCTGGTCTTGCTACTTTGCTGTTGGCTTTGTTTCACTGAACCTCTAACCGGTTTGTTTTGTGAGAGATTGTACTTAGAGAATTTTCTTTTCTCTCTCTCCTATCTCCACTCCAGCTCTCGATGGTTTCCTCCAAGGAGGGGTGGTGTATCTGGTTTTGGAGTCCGACCTGCAAGCAGGAGACCACAAGCTGAAGATGAGGGGGGGCGATGGGGGCGAGGCTATTTCTGGGGTCAAGGCCAAAGATTAGGAGACAACTGAACTTTTCTTTTTCTATGGAAGAGCCCAACGCCTGCATTTATGTCGTTTACTGTACAATACGTGTTGACTAAGAGTATCTTGTGTTTTGGAATTGCAGCTGAAATTTTAATGATTGTGGGATGCTGGTAGGATTGTGATGTCCACTTGGCTGCTAAGGAAAGGAGGATAAGAAATATTGATATGGAAATGTACATCTCTAGTAGACTACTATAAATCTGATCTTTACAGCAGAATTTCATTTTCAGAAGGATTTTGTAGAGTAAATCAAAGTTTATGACCTGTTTTTTTTAAAACGTTGATCAGTCTCTACCAGGACACACATTTCCAGTTGGTAAACTGGAAGTTGCATATCCACTGCAACAGGCATTTTTCTTTCACACCTTCGCTGAGACATGATATCGAACCTCTTAAGAGAAACAGAATTTCCAAGAATTACTTATTTCTCTATTTTTAACAGGCAGGTTCGGCATTGATCAGGTTGACAAGAGGTATCATGTGGGTAGAGTGTGCGCATTCTGTATTTTTCTCTCTCGCTCACTCGCACACACGCAGACGCGTTACACCTTTTTAGCATTTGTCCCAGTTTTATGACCAATATTTCGGGTCTACAGTAGAGCTGTTGTCACTTTGGGAGATTGCTGGATGTGTGTGGTGTTGGGAGAAGGCATGGGAAAGAAACTTTGGAGCACATCAGCTGACTGAAAAGCTATGTAGCAGTCACCAACCAGGGATGATATTCTGAAACAACAGCGACACCTGATCATCTATGGTGACCCTCCGAGCTAGTTTCACTGTTGCTGTTAGAGTTTTATGGCTTACATAGTTTGCTGCTCCTGTGGATTTTTTTCAACAGAGGTGAAAAATAGGAAGTCTATCTGCAGGAAGAGAATCGTTTGGGTTTTGATTTTGCTAATTTCTTCACTTTGATATAGCTATCAGAATTATTGCCAAACTGCATTTCTTGTATTTGAGATTTAAACAGAATGGGGGAGGTTGTATTGAATCTGAATCATCAGCATCATGAACCGAAATGGTGCTTGCAAAGACAGATAAGTCTGCTCAGCAAACACTGATTCTGTTTCAACTTTGATTCATTGCTGCCACAGTTTTTCTAGGTCTCTGAATGACACCAACTGAGAGGCTGGCAAGCTGGGGCATTCACCAGCGTTCCTGTTGAGCTAGCCACTAAGATGTGCCAAGATAGAAGCCACATTAGTTTCCCCAGTTCCTGGCCTGCGTTTGGTATTGGCTGGCGGAAAGGATTAGTGTTGGGCCAGTGATATGTTTAAATGGTTCATTCTTCCTTGGTGCCCTGCCTCCTAGTTCATTGCTTTGGTTTGAAGGTTGAATGAAGGGGTTGTAGAGTTTTGAAAATATATTTACAGAGACTTCATTGGTGTAACAATCTTTACAAAAGCTGTCAAGTGACCAGAAGTGCCACAAAGATGTCATTGAAACCAGTATGTTCCGTTCTCACTCCCGATCAGTGCTTCACTTTCATATTGAAATCTCTTGTTTTAAAAAACGTCGTTTGTCATGGCAGATAATGTTTAAAAATAAATTCTTTTGAATTTCATACTTATAAGTAATCTAAAAATAAAATCTAATGCCTGCATCTCCTGTATTCTAAATTCCAGGTCTTTATTTATAACAAGATTTTGTTGTCCTGTACTAACACACTGTCAGCAGAGGCAGTAAAATGCCACATGTAGACAGGGGGGGGAGCCCTGAGTGCACAGTTTATGTGGACACTTGCCATTCTTATGGAAGTCCTGGGAATTTATGGTGAAGGCAATTGACATGTTTACAATGGAAATACAAAATTTAAGATCGAACATAAACTTTTTGTAATGGGACGGAATTACATCTCAACTATGTGCCCTTTTTTTTTCACCCCGCTTCATTCCAGAGAAACATTCAGTTGACTGCCCTGATGTGGGAACTCTACTAGTGTAATTTATTTTAACTCCTGACTACATTTAAGGATCTCCAGTCTAATTGGAAAGATCATTATATTTATAAAAGGGTTTCGGTTCTGGTAGCAAATGCTTTAAATTTCAGAATTTAAAGAAATAACTTCAGTAACTGTATATTGTTCAATTCTGAATAATCCAATTAGATTTATAAAGGTGAATTCTACTGCAAGAGAAAGCAGGGCCAAATTAATAGTGCTGTGCTTATTAATTGATTTGAAATGGCTTTGAGCAGAGACAGTAGTGCGGAATTTGTAAACCCATATGTTATTTCATATTAAACGTGCCTGTTTCTGTTTAATTTGTTTCCAAGTGAAATGTTAACAGGTGGTATGATGTAGGTTATTGGTTTGTCAGTTCACATAACCCAGGCCTTCAGAAGTGATGCATAGACCATTAAATCTAGGCACATCCACACAGACAAATTGACTGCTGTCCTATTAACCTGTCTCTGGAGACATGGGGGATAGCAATTTAGCATTATACAGTCTTCCAAGATTGCTTGTGATTACATGATTTCATTAATTAAAGCCTGGAAACTCACTTTTGTTTGTGATGGATTTAAATATAGTACATAAGATTTAATTTTCAATTTGGATTACAATTTGTTTCACCCACTTAAAATATATTTAATTTTTAAAAAAAATATCAGCCACAGATGTATGAGGAAAGAGTTTTAGTTGTCTCTTACAACCCTTGAAAGATTATTTCTTTCTGCAATATGATTGAATTAGGTTTTCCCTTTGTGCTGGTCTCTTCCACTGAGAAAGATTGATGTATAAATGAAAGATTATTGGCAAGACCTCAAAGGGCATACAGTTAGTATATACTGATTCCTAAAGCTGTTTTGTATAAAAGTTGTATGCTTTTGTAATTAAATCACAAATTGCTGAAATTCTAAAATGAGTAGAAATTTTTCATAGGTTTATTGTTATTTTTCTTGTGTGCTGTAGTTGTCAAACCTATTACTGTATTGATGGGAACATGTTGATCACAGTTCATTACTGAGTGAGTTCTTGATCTTTCAGATTGGGAGATGCAGTGTCTGAAATGCAGAAGCAATCTTTGATAATGGCCATTTGAAGAAGTTATACAAAGTAAGCTAATAACAGCGAAATAAACAATAATCAACAAGAGGCTAAACTGCAATCTTATCAATCACTCTAACCCATTGCCCTTGACCCATTCACTTCCCTGCAGTTCGTCTGTGTGATTAATGTTGGGCTATTGAGCACCGCAGACTTGATTTTAATTGCTTCGCCATTGGTGGCAATGCTGTCAGCTGCATTGTCAGTATGCTCTGGAATTTTCTCCTTTAACCTATCGCCTTACCTCATCTTTGTTCTTGAGACAGCTTAAAATCTACCTCTTTGAATAAGGTATTGATATCTGACCTAATATAGCTTGACCTCTCATTTTACAGCACTCCTGTGAGGCCCCTTGGGATTGTTTGTTTTATATTTATGTTCAAGAGATTACGTAAATACAAGTTCTTTTAAAGAAGCTCCTGATTGTATAAATGCAAAAGTCATGAACTCCAATGTTGTACTTAAATCCTGGGCATCATAAGTTCCAGCTTCAATCCAATGCTGGCTTTGATGCAACCATTTGCTTCAATTATGCCTGGGACAGTGTAGGGTGCTAATATGAAAATATAGCTGTAGCTTGACCAAATTAACCAGCATGAGTTTAGTGATTACTTAAACTGCAATGTAGACAGAAACCAGAAATTACTGAGAAGCTGCAGAAGAAAACAGGTGACTGATTTAGATGAAAGAAGAAATGGTTAACCACAGTTGGTTATTAGACAGCTTATTACCAGCGACAGGTCAGGGAAACAGAAGGATCTGATGGTGTAAAAGAGGAAAGGAACTTGCATACTGATACTGAAAACCTAGGATCAATACTTGTAAGAAGGATGGCTCTGAGTCAGGGACTCGCAGAGGTCAAAAGAACGTAGATATGATTATTCAACATGGGACCCTAGATCAAGGACCTAGAGAAAAGAATATACTCCAGGCCAGAGCCTGGTCATATGTTTTCTGGTGGTATTCTGTGCAAGGATTGAGACTTGTATTCATGTGATTCTGGTAAATAGTGTTGTATAACTGATACTGCCTCTGAGATTTATCTGATTACTGTGATTGCATTTTGTGTAAAGATATATTAGCAAAAAGCACAACAGACAGGTAGGTCCACCTGGATTTTCACAGGAGCTGGCATTTTAATGAATGCTGCCACTTGTATGTGGAGCTGGACCTGGGAGAACAATATTGAGGCATTAGTGATGCTTCTAAAGATCAGTAGCCTACTTGTATGCGTTACCTAGGCTTACATGCAGAAATGTAACTTGACCTATGTTTTGGGACCATGGGTCAAGGAGACAAAAAACTAAAAGGAAAACAGCTTCTCATCCAAGTAGAAACCAACAGCTGATTAGCATTTAGAGCTGCACAACGTTAAGGATTAGATTAGATTAGTTACAGTGTGGAAACAGGCCCTTCGGCCCAACAAGTCCACACCAACCCACCGAAGCACAAACCACCCAGACCTATTCCCCTACATTTATCCCTTCACCTAACACTATGAGCAATTTAGCATGACCAATTCACCTAACCTGCACATTTTTTGGACTGTGGAGAATGTGCAAACTCCACACAGTCAGTCGCCTGAGGCAGGAATTGAACCCAGGTCGCTCGCACTGTGAGGCAGCAGTGCTAGCCACCGTGCCACTCACAGCAATTGTGCATGGAGACACCTCATCAAAATGGCATAAATGACTTGTTGGAGTAGGGCCGCATTGAGATATTTCTTCCACTTCATTTCAGTTGAAATGAAATTCTGCCCTATAACCTACTGAGAATGAGAGATGATAACAAGGCAGGAAGGCCAATGGAACTATTTGGGACTTCCGTTAACAATGGAATCAACCTGACAGGACTAAGCAACCTCCTGTTTTGTGTCTGATGGCTTCAGTGAAAGTCAGGTGGAATAAAAGGCCATCCCTCCTTAGAAAAATATCTTACAAATCAGCTAGAAGGTTCAGGACAGTATTGTTCAATCTGCCTCCAACTGGCCATGGGTCACAAATTGATGTTTTTATTAGATGAAGTATTTTGGCATGATGGATAAAAATGTAGCTTGCAACATCATCTGTTAAGGATGTGGCCCCAGATTTTGTCAGTTAGCATTCACAACACCATTAAAAGTAAGCAGAAAATCTGGCAGTAGAAATGAGCCTTTGCTATATAACATTAACCATTAAGGTTAAGAAGCCCCAAGGAAGAAGTGAAAACATGTTTTCTTTTTGTTACCCCACAGCTTACTGCTCAATCCTAATTCTCTTCAGCCATGACATTTTGGGACTAACAAAGGAACAGAGGAAATCTGGAAAACCAGGGAGAATGAGAATCAAACAGACCCAGAGAGAATGGGAAATATTGGATTAAACGACAAAAGGAAAAGTGAAATACTGGAATAATGTTTCAATCTCTAAAAGGATCTGAAGCATGGAAGATAGTGGCCTAGTGGTATTATTGCTAGACTCTTAATCTAGTGACCTAGGTAATATTTTGCAGATGTAGGTTTAAATCACACTATAAAAGATGGTAGAACTTAACTCAAAATTCTTTTATTGGTTTCAAGAACTGAATCACAAAACCATTGCCAATCGTAGAAAAAAACCCATCTTGTTCACTAATGCCCTTTAAGGAAGGAAATCTGCTGTCCTTAGCCAGTCTGGCCTACGTATGACTCCCAATGATGTCATTGAGTCATACAACACTGAGAGCAGGCTTTGGCAGAACTCATCCATGCCAACTAGTTTTCCCAAACTGAATTAGTGCCATTTGTCTGTGTTTGGCTCATATCCCTTTAAACATTTCCTTTCTACGTACCTGTCCAAATTTCTTTTAAATATTGTAATTGTAGCCATCTCTACCACTTCTTCTGATAGCTCCTTACGTACATGCATCACCCTCTGCGAAAAAGTTGTCTCTCAGGTCCCTTTTAAATCTTTCCGCTTTCACCTTAAATGCATGCTGTCTCATTTTGGACTCCCATACCCTGAGGAAAATACTTTGGTTATTCACTTTATCTATGTCACCTAATTTTATCAACCTCTATAACGTCATCCCTCAGCCTCCTACACTCCAGGGAAAAACATCCCAACCTACCCAGTCTCGTTTTATAACTGAAACCTTCCAGTCATGGTAACATTCTTTGAAATCATTTTTGCATTCCTTCCAGTTTAACGATCTTTTAAATCTTTCCCCTCTCACCTTAAACATACGTCCTCTAGTTTGGACTCCCATACCTTGGGAAAAAGACCTGGTGTAACATGGTGTCTCAGTGGCTAGCACTGCTGCCTCACAGCACCAGAGACCCAGGGTTTGATTTCAACCTTGGGTGACTCTGTGTGGAGTGGAGTTTGCACATTGTCCTCGTGTCTGCATGGGTTTCTTCCACTGTTCAAAGATGTGTAGGTGGGATGGATTGGCCATGCAAATTACCCATAGTGTCCAGGGATTTGTATGTTAGGTGGGTCAGAGGGATAGGGCATGGGGCTGGGTCGGGGTGGGATGCTCTTCGGAGGGTTGGTGTGAAACTTGATGGGCTGAATGGCCTGCTTCCACGTTGTAGGGATTCTATGATAATATCCTTCCTATAGCATAATGACCAGAATTATATGCAGTACTCCAAATGTGGCCTTTCCAATGTCTTAAACAGCTGTAATATGATGTCTCAATACCTATACTCCTGCTCTGGCCAATGAAGGCAAATGTGCCAAACACCTTCAATAACCTGTCTATCTGTGATGCCACTTTTAAGGAACTATGTACCTGAACCCTAGGTCTCCCTGTTTCTCCCCAGGACCCTAGCATTAACTAATTCCTGCTCTGCTTTGCCTTACCAAATGCAACACCTCGCATTTATCTGGATTAAACTCCTTCTGACATTCCTCAGCCCAATATGGTTGATTCTTAACTGGCCTCTGCAAATTCAGGATGGGCAATAAATGCTGGCCAGGCCAGCAGGCCAGTGATGTCCATATTTGGGTGAATGAATTAAAAAAAAAGTTCAGTTTAATTTGTTCCCTTTCTGGATTAGAGAAGTTGATTGGCAATGCATTAAGGATGATCAAATGATAATTAACAGTTTGGCTACTTTTTTAATCAGTCTGAACATTTCTGTGGAACCTTGAATGGCTATGTACAAGTCCAGCAAGCTCTTCAAAGTAACATGAAAACTTGAGTACGAGGCCTTCAGACAAAGCAACTGGTGGAACAGTAGCATAACATGACATGCAGATTCGGAACTTGGTGCAGCTCTTGAATCAAAGTTAAAAATAAGACTTTCATGCTCACCACACTTGTGATCAGGTCATGTTTCCACATGAAGAGATTTACAATATCTAAGAAGAAAATAACTGTGGATACTGGAAATCTGAAACAAACTGAAAATGTTGTAGACACTCAAAGGGTCTGACAACATCAGTGGGGCAGAGAAACAATTAACGTTGGAGTCCAACATGACTTCTTCGTTTATATGCAAGTAGTCTCTGGGTTGCAAACAGGTGCCAAAGTTCCTGATCTGAAATTGCTGAATTCAATATTGAGTCTCGAAGACTGCATAGTGCTACTATTACTCAGGAGCTTCACTGCCATGATAAGTCCAACCATTTCAGATCAACAACTTGTTTTCTATTTTGATTCCCCCACAGTGTCTTATTTGGATGAGCTTGCTCTCAGTACAGTCTACCTTTTCTTGATATTGATACCGAATTAAACATCACCTAATGTAGTCTTCTTCCTTATCGCTTTTCTACCACCACTCTACTGTCATTAGTACTCTCTTTGACTTTTGCTCTGAGATACATTAATCATTGGTTCCATCTACTCCTCCTTCATCACTTTTTGGCCGCCTTCAAATTTGAAGTCATATTATTAATACAATCAACATCTTGGGGTTACCATCAACCAAAAACTGAATTGGACTAGCCATTTAAATACTGTGGCTTTATGAGAAGTCAGAAGTTGGGAATCCTGCAGTAACTTGACTCCCAATTCCCCGGAATCTGTTAACCATCTGTAAAGGTACAAATCAGGAGTTGATGGAATATTCTAATTTACCTGGATAAGTTCGGCTTCAACAACAATCAAAGCTTGACACCATCCAGAACAAAGCAGGTTGGTATCCCATCCATAAACATCTCCTCCGTCCACCAGTGACACAGTAGCCACAATGTCTATAATTCTAGAAGGTGCACTCAAGCAATTCACTCAAACTCTTCAACATGTAGCCCTCTAAAGCCACCACCACGACCATCGAGAAGGACAAGGGAAGCAAATACATATGAAAACCACCACCTGCAAGTTACAAGACATGGAAATATATGTCTTCAGTGTTGTTGATTCAAAATCCCTTATTATAGCATTGTGGGTCTGCCTACAGCACATGGACTGCAGTGATTCAGAAGGCAGTTCACCCCGACCGTCTTAAGGACATCTGGGATGAGCAACAAATACTGGCTCAACCAGAGGAGCCCGTATCCCCTTTTTTTTAAAATAAAAATGTACTCTAAACATTAAACAGTTTCTCTCTCCGCAACCACTACTCCAGCATTTTCCGCATTTATTTCAGATTTCCAGCATCCCCAGTATTTACTTTCATTACAAAAAGCGAGAATCTGGCTGTTTTAACTTTGCTATTTGGGGAACTCTGCTGTGCACATACCGATTGCTATAACACTGACACTTCACGTAGTGCTGAAACCCATTTTGTGACACCTCGATATTACGAAGGGCGTGACAGAAATGCAAGATTTTGATCGAATTCGAAAGAAACCCAATTCGTGCGTCCTGCAAAGCTTGGGTTGCACGTACTTTTAAAATTTAAGACACTACTGACAATCGGAGCAGAAACTACTGAGGTTGTCTACTACAGAGCTTGGATAAAAGAGAATCCAATGCAACATCGAGTGCAATAACTAAGGTCGAATCTGACAGTAGGAGAATACCCTGAGGTACTGTTATGCCACTTCAGGTCATTTTGACCTTCAGAGCCCAGGTTCTGAGACTGTAGAGAGCGGGGGGGGGGGGGAGCTGACAGTGACGCATTACGATATTTAACTACAAGTATAACAAAATCAAACAACCCCAACTCCCCCCCCCCCATTCGTAAAAGAACTTGTCAGAGAAATGATGACTTAAAGCATGGTTAGTGAAATAGCCATATTTATAGTTACTCGGTGCTGTATTTATAATCATTCAAAGAATGATTACTAAAATACTTACCTCCACTTTCACAAATGAAGGAGCGATAAATATTCACCGCTTTCTGCATTTTTTCCAACACCACACGAGTTTCCAGTTGATTAACAATGTGAGACAGTGACGGTGTCCCTGTCTCTGAGCCCCCACTGCGCTGCGAGGTCCAGAGGCATCCTATATCTGAGCAGGTTCATTACCTACAATGAACTAACAAAAGCATCACTTAAACTCAAGCACAATGTAACATTTCTATCGGATGCGATACAGTACATGGATGGAATTCAGTTCAGCAATCTACCTCAAAAAGATCTCTTGGGCGCCTCGCGAAACTTCGCTTTGCAGTTTGCATATTCCGAGCAACCGGAGAACAAAACTTGAGAAAGTGACTAAAAGTACTTGTGAAAATAAAAAAAAGAGAATTTCTTATTGCAAACAATATACTTTTAGCAATTCCCCGAAGTTTTCTTCCTTCCTCACAAATAAGAATTCATGACGAATGAAAATGTTTTAAATAATTTGGCAGCAATTATTTTCCCATTTAAACTATGAATTCGTTAAAGTGCAACATGCAGTTCAAGAGTACAGCTGTAACCTCCTGATATCCGGCTTCCTAAAATCTGCGCGAGAGGGAAGGGGTGACAATAAAGGAACCATGATAACATATTATTGTAAATTGATTTCTGCACTTTCTTAACTAATCTGTTCGTTAGGAAGTTTTTAAAAGGGCTGTTTTAACACACGTGAGTAATATTGAATGAAATCTTCAGTTCATAAGGTATAAATGTCAGGTATCATAATAACAGCATTATTACAACAGACCAATACAATTTTTATTGAATGTAGATTTCAAATTATAATTTTAAAATACAGTTAGAAACTTGGTATGCTTTCCTTTATTGGTCAAAGCATTGAGTATAGGAGTTGGGAAGTCATGTTGAGGCTGTACAGGACATCGGTTAGGCCACTGTTTGAATATTGCGTGCAATTCTGGTCTCCTTCCTATCGGAAGGATGTTGCCAGGGTTGGAGAATTTGAGCTATGGGGAAAGGCTGAATAGGCTGGGCCTATTTTCCCTAAAGCATTGGAAGCTGAAGGGTGGCCTTATAGATATTCATAAAATCATGAGGGGCATGGATAGGATAAATAAGCAAGGTATTTTTCCTGGGGTGGGGGAAGTCCAGAACTAGAGGGCATAGGTTCAGGGTGAGAGGGGAAATATTTAAAAGCGACCTAAGAGGCAACTTTTTTCACGCAGAGGGTGGTGTGTATGGAATGAGCTGCCAGAGAAAGTGGTGAAGGTTGGTACAATTACAACATTTAAAAGACATTGGATATATATGAAAACAAACAGTTGAGAGAGATATGGGTCAAACACTGACAAATGGGACTAGATTAATTTAGGATATCTGGTCAGCATAGGTGGGGTTGGATGGAAGGGTTTGTCCCGTGCTGTACATCTTTATGACTCTATTATCTCTTAATTTCCATTTACATCCAGTGGCTGAATTGAGGACTCACTTGAACTTCCAATTCCCTAAATCTACTCTTTCATCTGAGGGAGGGGAGAACAACAAAAGAAAACAGCCAAGAAACCAATAATGAGCTGCAAAAATTGTGAAACTTCCTCACTCTTGGTGGTGCAATGGTATTCGCACTGGACTAACAATCCAGAATTCCAGGTTAATTTTCGGGGGTCATGGGGTTGAATCCCATCATGGCAGTCGGTGACATTCAAATTCAATGAAATCTACAATAAAAAAGCCAGTCTAATGGCACCATGTAAGCCCTTTCAATTGGTGTAAAAACCCTTCTATTCACCACAACATCTTTTAGGGTAAGAAATCTGTCATCCTAACTGTGATTCCAGACCCACAGAATGTGGTTGACCTTTAATCATCCTCTGGCAATTAGGTATGGCCAATAAAGTTATCTGTCACAGTGACACCCACATCCCATGAATGAATTTTTAAAAAGTACCCTAAGTGCTGGGCCAAATAGCCTCAGAAAGGTTTAGACAGTCTCTTCACCAACAGCTAACTTACTTTTTTTTTTAGATTAGATTACTTACAGTGTGGAAACAGGCCCTTCGGCCCAACAAGTCCACACCGACCCGCCGAAGCGTAACCCACCCAGACCCATTCTCCTACATTTACCCCTTCCCCCAACACTACGGGCAATTTAACATGGCCAATTCACCTAACCTGCACATTTTTTGGAATGTGGGAGGAAACCGGAGCACCTGGAGGAAACCCACGCAGACACGGGGAGAATGTGCAAACTCCACACAGAGAGTCGCCTGAGGCGGAAATTGAACCCGGGTCTCTGGCGCTGTGAGGCAGCAGTGCTAACCACTGTGGCACCGTGCCGCCCGTAAAACTAGAAAACTAGAATTTTACTCTTAACTCTCAGAAATTTACTATCAAAGCCAGACACACACCTTCTAATTTATCTTTTAGGTTCCGAAATGATGTTTGCAAACAAATCTTACATTTAATGTATTTACAAATATTTTCAGTCCATGTGTTCATGGATGGAACAGATTCAAACTTGAAGCTACTTAACAGTATAATCAATCTAGAAATAAGCCAATATCATTTCGTGCTTGGTTATTTTCTGATTAACCTATTAAGAGATGTTGTTACATAGCTCTAGAGTGAGGTGGAGGGGGTAGGGGGGCAAGAATGGAATCTTGAATTCAGGAACCTGGCTTAAGGGTAGTGATTCTAAAACTATGACAACATCCCTTAATTCAGTGCTCATCTATTTGATCCAATTGACTTATGTTGGATTCTGTGTTGGAATTATAACAGCCCCAACACTTAAGGAGTGCATAGGGCAAGTAAAATAAAACCCTACTTTTCTCCTATTCACAGAAGCGCAAGTATGGTATAGACACAGACCTGTTCATTATAGTGGAGGAATCACTCATGGTGTGATACACCAAACACATGCAAAAACCCATTATGATTAGATTAGATTAGATTACTTACAGTGTGGAAACAGGCCCTTCGGCCCAACAAGCCCGCACCGACCCTCCAAAGAGCAACCCACCCAGACCCATTTCCCTACATCTAACACTACGGACAATTTAGCATGGCCAATTCACCTAACCTGGACATTTTTGCTTAACCATTAATACTAAATATTAATAAAACATATTTACAATGTTTTGAAAGACTGCAAAACAAAAAATATTAAGCATTTATTTTTTATTCATTCACATAAGGGCGTCGCTGGCTAGGCTAGTATTTATTGCCCACCCCTAATTGCCCAGAGGGCAGTTAAGAGTCTTAGTTCATATTTATTTGTAAGCTTTTAATGAATATGCTTTTAAAAAGTGCACAAGGTTTAATTATTTATCACTCATGCACAGACAACTTCCTTGGGAATGATGAGGAAAATATAACTTAAAGTTAATGGTCAATTTATTTCCTCCTCCTCAGTCTGGCACACTGAATTGGTCAATGTAAAACTGTTCAAGGTTTGCATAAAGATTTGTAGCTTAGGTGCTGGTTGCCGTAGTTGTGGGTAGGTTTGTCAAGCTGGGTAGTTTTGTCCCCTGTGTAGGTGGTATCTTCAGTGCTTTGGAGCCTCCTGTAAAGCACTGCGGTATTGTGTCTTTTGGAATTTCTTTGGTTCCATCCCTGCTGCCTCTGGTTACTCGTTGTAGTGGCTGTATATTGGGACTAGGTCTATGTGTTCGATGATGGTGTCTGTGAAGTCCGCAGGTCTTTGCAGGAGGCTCCAAAGCACTGAAGATGTCACCTAGACAGGGGACAAAACATCTGCAAATCAACTTGCCAGCTCAGTGAACATACCCATAACCCATAACGGTAAAACTGTTCATTCCCAATAATGATATTTTAAAAAAGCTAGACAACTATAGGTTAATTCTAAAGTTAAATATTCCTATGTGATCTCAAATAAAATGAGGTATCAACTTGAGTAACGAGACTTAGGTTAGAATTTGGTGTGCACCAATTGCATGAGGAATCTATATGTTTGGACAACATGCAAATTGTTCATAAGTTACTGAAATATTACTTGGATATATCAGGGAAGCAACATAAAGAAATTTGAGAATCTGAAAGTAAGCACACTGAAAAAGCCAAATTTACTGCTTACTTCACAATGGCAGAAACACGTGGTTTCTACCAAGCTCTTATTTGAGTAAAAGACGTCTTGTCCCATAGATCCTCTGCAATGTTCATGTTCTTTTGAAAATTAGTAAAACAAAATTTAGGAACAAATTCCTTTCTTGTCCTTGGAAGTATACACACCATGATTGCTCTTCATTACATCACGAAGGACCAGCCATTCTATTATTTTTGGCTACCATATGTTAAATTCGGACATGGGAATTAGAACAGAAATACAAGATTCTTGCACTGCAGGTGGCAATTTGGCCCATCATGTCTGCACTGGATCTCTGAGAACTTGGATTTGATGTTCAACTACTAGCTTTACCTGCAACCCTTCTTAATTTAAAAAAAAACACCCAGTGTTCTCTTGAACCTCTCACTTTAACCTACCTCCACCACATTGCCAGACAGTGAAGTCCAAACTCAAACCATTCACCATATTAAAAAGTCTTTTTTCATCTCGGTTTTGGTTCTTTTGAAAAATAGCTTAACATTACATTCTTCATCAGTTTTAGTGGGAACAGCATCTCATCATCTGCTCTAGAACACTCATATTTTTGAAAATTTCAATCAAATCTCTCCTTAGCCTTCTCCTCTCCAAGGAAAACAGTCCAAACATTTCCAAGTTTTCCTCACACCTGAAGTTTATCATCCCTGGAACCATTTCCGCAAACCTCTTCAGCATTCTTTCCAATTATTCACATCCTTCCTAAAGTGTAGCACTCACATACACAATACAGAAGCTGAAGTCTTTCATCATAGCCTCCTTACTCTTATACTCTGTTACTAATGAAACCTAGCATACTATATATTCCATTTACTGCTCTCTACTTATCCTACCAATCTTCAAGTGTCTCTGCTTCTGCACACCCATTGGAGTAAAAGTCCCTACTCTACATAAACACAATGTTGGAGAACTCAGCAGATCTGGCAACATCAGTGGCTAGAGAAACAGAGCTAATGTTTCAAGTCTGGTATGACTCTTCAGTTCTGAAGCCCTATGATTGTTTCAGATTTCCAGCATCTGTAGTATTTTGCTTTATAGTTTCCCCATATTCTTTGTACCACAGTGCATCATTTCACCCATCTCAGTGTTGAACTGCATCTGCCATCTGTCCACTCCATGAACCTATGAACATCCTTTTGAAATTCTACACTGTCCTTTCAGTTCACAATTCTCCCAGGTTTTATGTCGTACACAAATTTTGAAATTGCTCCTTCACATCAGCATCTAAAATGTAATTTATTTGAATAGACCATCACTTGAAAACATTTCTTCCAAAGTTTAATGTGAATTAACAAGTGTTAGAAAGGCACAGTTAAGTCTAAAAGTGATGAGTGCTGCCAATGTATGAACGTGAAGGAAGGATACATATTTTGAAAGTTTACCATTTTTATGCAGCACTAAAGAAAGTAGCTACACCAATGGCTCCAGGTAACAACTTGCAAAGACACTACCTAAACCTGTAGCTGTAACACCTTGGACAATAAGGGCATTGGATACCAAAACATTATCACCTTTAAACGCACTCAGTCATGACTTGGAAACATAATGCCATTCCTCGTCAGTCACCAGCCTAACAGAATATGCTATTTTGTTAAGTTTCTGTTATCGTCCATCTTTGGGATTAATGAAGTTACATGATTTCTGTAACTGCATGAGACCACCAACCCTCTATTTCTCCACCACTTTCCCCAATAATTAACCTGCAATTCATTCTTCTAGTTGAAAATTGCCAGGTTAAATGTAACTATTTGACAAGTTTAAATTTGTTTATAATTAAAACTTGACTGATTACAAAATGTTATCTCAATTGTATTCATTTTACAAGTTTGTGTTTTGGTAGAAGTGTATTACAACAAGTCAGCACAGTATTAGTCTTCTGCATAAATTCCCTTTTCTAGTGAATGAGGTTTTGAAACATTTTACAATTGCAAACAGACTAGAAGTTCTTACTGTAATTTAAAAAAACACATTGAGAATTTATAATTCATAGAGTAAAATGATTACTAAAGTGGACAGTGTTAATTTGGTTTTGCAATATTTTGTTATTGTGGTGGTGTGGCACATTCCAATATAATAAAATTTAGATTTCATAATATTAAATAACCTACTTGAGGAAATAAGATGGACCATTCAATTTTAAAAAAAATTTAATTAGCACTATTAGATTAGATTAGATTACTTACAGTGTGGAAACAGGCCCTTCGGCCCAACAAGTCCACACCGACCCGCCAAAGCGTAACCCACACATACCGCTACATTTACCCCTTTACCTAACACTACGGGCAATTTAGCATGGCCAATTCACCTGACTTGCACATCTTTGTGACTGTGGGAGGAAACCGGAGCCCCCGGAGGAAACCCACGCAGACACGGGGAGAACGTGCAAACTCCACACAGTCAGTCGCCTGAGTCGGGAATTGAACCCGGGTCTCTGGCGCTGCGAGGCAGCAGTGCTAACCACTGCGCCACCGTGCCGCCCATTATGCAAGGCCACGTGGTACTCCGACAGGATAAGACCAATAGAAACTAATTGGATAATGTTTTCAATTGTCAAGTTCTTTACATAACATGTATTTGTGGAATAAATATTGATGTAAGAGTAAAAGGATAGATCACATTAAATGATGATATGATTAGTTTTGGCTGTTAAGCTGCAATTAATATCTAACCACATACCTAGCATTTTGAATCAAAGTGGCTTGATATTACCTAACACTTGTCATAACCTTTAACTGCAACATAAACCTATACCTAATTATCATTTTCCAATTACCTGTTGACAGCCTAATTTATTTAGCAACGAAGTGTTTCTTTTGCAGTCACACTTTAAACAGCATTCCCTTAAAATAGAAATAGAATCTAGCCTCTCAGCTAGGAACATAAGAATTGGATGAGGTCATTCAGCCTGTTCAATTGAGATCATATTAAATCTATTACCTAACTTCATACACCCACTTTTGCCCTTTATCCCTTCAGATCTTTGGCTAACAAAAATCTAAACCTCAGTTATAAAGTTATTTATTAATCCAGCATCTATTGCTGTTAGTGTAGAAGTGGTATGAAATTTCACATCTGGCTTTAATTTTCAAACTGCGCCCTTTGCAATAATTGCTTTCTTAAATGAGAAGACAGATCTCAATTATGATGAGTATATCCCAACCCCCCGAATGGGTACTAATTTAATTATAAGCAAGTGGGTGGATTTTCAATTAGTTAAAATCTCACCAAATACATCATACATGTGTAAAAGAAGTGTAAGCTGAGACCAGGGTTGAGATGTGAGTTTAGACTTTGTAAATTCCAGTGATCCATCATTACTGCTGCTCTTTTGCAGGTATTTGATTCAGAAACTGAGCGACGATGTGAACTCTGCTTGAACACTTGCTAAGTTTTTAAAAATAATTACAAAAATTCAAACTAGGCACAACACTTTTTTTATTCTTTTGTATATGTAATCTTGCGAAAAGATAGGAGGAAACAAGTTACTGCAACTTCAATTATGTTAGTATGCTGACATAAATAAGTCAATATTGCACACCTCTAGCTGACCGAAGGCTGGCTAGAGCAGTTGGCATTACAATACAAATGTAGCCTCTTACAATATCAAGCTTCTACTGATGTGCTTCTTTTCCTGCCATTTTATACAAAGACCTAAAGATGTGACTGGACTTGAACATGATTTTCATCATTAATCATCGCAGCCTTCTTTGGCTAGGAGTTCAGATTTCCGTTTTGTAAAAGTAGTGAGTGTAAAAGATGTCAAATGAAGAGAGTCTGGTAGTGGTTACATAATCTAAAACTGTTGGGAACTCTAAGGGCATACCCTGATCTGCAAAGTTTAACTTTCACCAATTATAAATGTAATAAAACTCCTAAATTGTACAAATCTGTTCAAAAACAGAAAAAAATATTTACAAAGACCCTTTTGATTACAGTAGTAAAACTTTGGCACTATGGATATAACCAAATCTCTCGCTCTCTGAAAGATGCTTCAACGGAAGTCAGTTCTTCATTCTGTCTCAATGTTGCTGTTTCACACAATATAGAGTCAGATCCGAAGTTCTCGAGTACTTTCTTTGCGTTGCAGAGAATAGAAATGGTAACTTTTCTTTAGACAGATGATGCTACGTATGTCAGTACTGTTCTCATTTGGTTTCCTATGAAGGCGAAACGAAAAAATATTACATGCTTTGAAAACACAGTGCAACAACAAATATTGCCAACCTATTTGTGAATCATATGCCACAGATAGTTGCAATGAGGCTTCACCACCTCTTGCCCACCTTCTCAACTTTTTCTATACAGTCTGAGCCAAGCAGGGAAAAGACGAACAAACAAATCAAAAACCAATATTTATTATCTGTTTCTTGACCTTTGGGTTGAAGACACTACTGACAGGTTTGTGAGAAAATGGACAAAATTAAAAGTGGAAAAGAACAAGTGGAAACGTTTAAAACAATTACTAAAAATAAACTGTCTTTGGGAGTGCGAGAAAGAGCAGAGAAGGAGTAAAGAACAAAAGTTTTAAATTTTGTCAACCTCATAAGAGGTTCTTTAGAATTAGAAAACATCTCAAAGTGTTTCAAGAAAATGCAATATGTTTTTTTTCCAAAGTCCTTAGTCTTTAACCCATTTTATATTTTCAATGCTGAAGGCAAGTTCAATGGTGATGAAATAAAGTAATGGCAGAGAGATATTAAGGGTAGTACCAACACCAGAAGGACTGCAGTAGTTCATAAAATATATCCAGGACTGTTATTATCCTAGATAACCAAACATAGACAATATGTACATGACCAAAAGCAAAGGAAATTATTAATAGGTATGGGAACTTGAATAATCTGTTCTCTTTTCTGTTTGCCTTTTGAAAAGACTTAATTTCCCAGAGGGGAAGGTACAATTCCAGAGGGGACTGCAGATTTCAATCACTTCACATAAATGGCTTTCTTAACTGAGGACCTGGAGACATTTGGCACTAAATAGGATCTGGATATCATAATACACAGTCCAATCCTCATCTGGTATTCTTGTATATACTTGTCATGTAAAGATACCTGATTATGTTCATGAACAGGAACCAGATCCCACCAAACCTAGAAGTAAGGGTGAGAGATGGTTGTAAGGGGAAGTCATGTCTAAGCATGTGAGGGGGAAGGAATAGAAGGATCTGTTTATAGAATGAGATGAAGTAAAATGGAAGGAGTCTTGTGTGAAGGATAAATACTGGGATTGATTAGTTGGTTTGAAATACATAAGATAAATTTTATATAATTGTTGGCCACAAAATCATCATTCTTTAGAAGGAAACACTCTTTGTTCAACAGGGTTGCAACTTTCTATGAATAATATTGATTTAATGGGTTTACATATAAGGTTGGCTTGCTTTTTAGATTAGATTAGATTACATTACAGTGTGGAAACAGGCCCTTCGGCCCAACAAGTCCACACCGACCCGCCGAAGCGCAACCCACCCATTCCTACATTTACCCCTTTACCTAACACTACGGGCAATTTAGCATGGCCAATTCACCTGACCTGCACATCTTTGTGACTGTGGGAGGAAACCGGAGCACCCGGAGGAAACCCACGCAGACACGTGGAGAATGTGCAAACTCCACACAGTCAGTCGCCTGAGGCGGGAACCCGGGTCTCCGGCGCTGTGAGGCAGCAGTGCTAACCACTGTGCCACCCACAAAAATACACTACTACACAATTAAACTTTTCAAACTGCCAATCACAGATCTGAAATGTGTAACGGAAAAAGCCCAACAATCTGGGCTGCAATGCATCAATCCAGAGAAAACTTGAGGCTTTGATAATTAGAGATTCTTCCCGTTTCTCCCCAAGAAACTAAGACTTCAACTCAACTCATTCACAGCAGGAAAGTCTCAGAAGTTGCAGTTGTTAGCATCATCTGTCATTATTTCTTGAGAAAACACACTGTATTTGCGGTCAGGACATACTCAAGGAGGAAATAATGAAAGCCAGGAGTGCTTGTTGGGGGAAGGGAGATGGAGACAGGAGAGAAAGAACCCTATAAAGACAATTTCTATAGGTGTTGTTTATGGCCTGGGATATCCCAAAGTGCACTACAATCAATTAAATACTACTGAGATGTAGATATCACTAAAATGTAGGAAAAACAGGAGCCAATTTACAGACAGATAGTTCTAAAAGCAATTTGATATGCCCAGAAAATTCATTCATGAGATGTGGAAGTCGCTGGCCGGGACAGCAATTATTGCCAATCCTATTTGCTATTGAGAAGGTG
This sequence comes from Chiloscyllium plagiosum, assembly GCF_004010195.1. Classification (NCBI taxonomy): domain Eukaryota; kingdom Metazoa; phylum Chordata; class Chondrichthyes; order Orectolobiformes; family Hemiscylliidae; genus Chiloscyllium; species Chiloscyllium plagiosum. The sequence continues at coordinate 96,981,583 of NC_057713.1, forward strand.
CTGCCTTCTTGAACTGCTGCAGTCCATTTCATGTGGATAGATTCACGACACTGTTAGGGGAGGACTTCCAGGATTCTGATCCAGTGAAAGTGAAGGAACAAGGATATATTTCCAAGTCAGGATGGCAAATGGCTTGGAGGGGAACTTGCAAGTGAGGCATCTCCAAGGATCTACTGCCTTTGCCTTTCTTGGTGATTGAGGTGGTAGATTGGAAGGTGCTGCCTAAGGAGCCTCGGTAAATTTCCGCAGGGCGTGTTGCACACAGCTGCTACTGTTTTTCACTGGTTTGGGGAACATTTGTATGCCAATCAAGTGCACTGCTTTACCCTAGATGATGTTATGTTTCATGAGTGTTGTTGATGCTGTATTCAAACAAATAAAAGGAAATATTTCATCACAATCTTGACTTGAATCTTGTAAAATGGGTGGACAGGTTTTGGGAAATCCAGGGAATTACTTACTGCAGGATTCCTAGCCCTACTCTTGTTGCTACAATGAAAGCATTGAGGCTCAGTGGTTCGGACTGCTATCGCACAGCTCCAAGGATTTGGGTTCGATTCTAGCCTTGGGTGACTGACTGTGTGGAATGTGCACGCTCTCCCTGTGATTGTACAGGTTTATGCTGTATGCTCTCGTTTCCTCCCACATACAAAGATATACAGGTTAGATGAATTGGCCATGCTGAATTGTCCATAGTGTTGAGGGAAATGGAGGCTAGGTGGATAGGATAGGGGGGCTGGGGTGGGATGGGATGCTCTGAGAGTCGGTGCAGACTCGATGAGCAGAATGGCCTCTTTCCACACTGCAGTGATTTTATGATATTTATGTGGTTAGTCCAGCTTCTGGACAAAACCACCCCAGGATGGTGACTTTTTAGCATCGTTGGATAAAATGATACATATTGGCATAGACAATAGGCATAAAGTCCATACCCTGTCTTTTCTCATGAACAGTGTCACCCATACTGTCAAAGAGCCCTTGGTTCAACAGTTCAAAAAGATGGCACCACCAACAATCTAGCACTCCCTCAATATCAGAATGCCAATCTAATCTTACATGTTCAAGCCTCTGAAGCAGATTTTGAATACTTAGCCTGCTGAGAGGGGTGAGAATGCCATCAACTGATCAATTGTTTACATCTGGTTCCTACTATACAATGTGTGCCATTTCTAAATCACTCTAATTGAATGCTAACAATGTGCCTAATAGCACTTTTGCAGAATTGACACTTGCATAAAGAAAGCACCACACTGAAAGCTGGAAAGTGCAACACGTATTTGTGCAGGACAAGATACTAAATGGTTTCCCAAGGTTCAACATAATCGGGGAGTCTTAGGAAGATGTCACCGAGAACAGAAGATTACTGCTACAAAAGAGGGCATAGCGCACATCAATAAGAACTATTGACCTACTGGCTATAGCATTTGTCATAGAAAAGATACAGTGCAGCACTCACAAAGTCTCCTTTAACAGCACCTTGCAAACCCAGTGATGCCTAGCGCCTAGAAAGACAAGGGCAGCAGATACATGAGAATACATGACCTCCAAACCTGCACACCATCCTGACTGAGAATTGCACTGTTGTTACTTCACTACCAATGGGGCAAAATTCTGAAGCTCCCTTCCTAATAGAACTGTGGGTGTAGCTACACTCCATGGACAGCAGTGTTCAGGAAGGCAGCTCAACATCATTTTCTCAGGGGCAATTAAGATGGACAATAAATGCTGACTTGCCAGGGATACCCACATTGCGTGTAATAAAATAAAACGATAGCAGGAAATAATGTCTGGAGCAATCTCTGCATAGGGTGTGTTCAGGACGGTGGTGCACATTGCTTGACAGCAATTCCATATTTAAAACCGAAACAAACTCTCTGCTCACCATGGTTGACAATAGTAAAGTAAGTTTGTTTTTGCCCTTAGAGGGGGAAACCTGACAGGACATAAGCAATTAAATTTGATGTGCGTGTAAAGCACTTTGGAACACATGGCAAAGATGTGACATAAACGTTAATTGCTGTTGTGCTTATGAATGCAAGAAACTTCAACACCATTCTTGACTATATGATTACACCTTTTTAAAATAAGTGTTTTTATTTTAATGTTCAAATAGGGGATGACTGCACTCATAATGAGCTTGCCAAATGCACTTGAGGCATATTTCAGCCTTTGGATTAAGCAGTCCTTCAGCCTCTCTCTCTTCCATAGATTCAATTCTAACCTACTGTGCTTTGTCTTCAATCATTAGCTAAACAAAATGTTTGCTATTTTCTTCAGCAATTCATGTTAAGGGATGTTCTGATTCTAAGTTTGATATAAATTTCCATTACCTAAGTTGCAATCACATTGGGAAATTATTTTTAAAAAATGAAAGCACAGTGTGTTTATCACTTGGCATGCATCGCATGGAAGGGTGGTGGAAGGAGATTTAATTGTTACTTTCAAAAAGGAATGGAGCAATCCCTTGAAAGAAAAGAAATCGAGCTATGGAGGAAAGAATTGGTAGTGGGACAAATTGGATAACTACCAGAGTGTTGAGAATGGACTGAAAACTCTGATGTACATTTTTATGAAATTGTTGACAGTTAGTCAGTGCAGGCATAAAGAATTCAAAAGGTCAATCGAGATACACAAGATACCTGTATTTATTTCAATAGTTCTTTATGGAAGTTTACTATCTACAATGCTAGGTGACCACTAGGAGACAGAGAGAGACAGAGACAGACAGAGAGAGAGAGATAGAGAGAGAGAGACAGACAGAGAGAGAGAGACAGACAGAGAGACAGAGAAACACACACACACACACACCACACACACACACACACACACACACACACACACACACAGAGTGAGAGACAGAAAGAGCGAGAGAGAGAGACACACAGACACAGAGTGAGAGAGTGACACAGAGCAAGGGAGAGTGACAGAGAGAGGGCGAGAGCATGTGCGCCAGACAGCGAGAGACAGACAGAGTGACTGAGCAATTTAGTGTTCAGGGGAGGAGAGACAGACACTGACCACAGACAGAGGGAGAGACAGATTGGGGGCAGGGGGAAAAGAGACAGATAGAAAGACGTCTGCAGGCCTTAGAGATGATTTTCACGGTTGTGCGCACAGCTAATGCAGAGGGGCTGAAATGTGCTTTGTCTACAGATGAAGGCTCAGGTTGCTCTGCAATTATGCAGCTTACACAGGACATTTTGACAGATTTGCCAGGATAGGCTGTCAATTTAGGGCAAAGGTAAACAGAAATTTCTTCAAAGGGCTGCAAACCTTTCAAATTTTCTACCCCAGAGAATCGTGGATGCTCAATCAAGTATCCTAAACTCAGAAATTAACAGATTTCTAGATATTAAAGGGAATCAAAGGATAGTACAATAACATAGGAAAGTGTAGTTGAAGTAGGACATCAATTATAATTTCTGAATAGTGGAGCTGATTTGAAGGGCTAATGGTCTATTTCTATCTCTCTAATGTCCTTAGTTTCACAAGATATGGTACAATACAGTCTCAACATAGCTCTTTAAAGAAATCAACTACATGAGTGGCAGTGGACATCAAGTTAAACATGTAAGTAATTTACCTTAGCTATATTGTGGAATTTTTCAGCAGACATGCTTTCAGAATCCAGTTCATTAAACTCCGTTGAGCCACACTGTGTTGCGTGTGCCCAGCTGCCTGTGAGTTCAGAGGCAACATTTTCATCCCTCTCACTGATGTCCTCTACCTCACCCCACTCCTCATCCTCATCACTAAACTGGCCATCTCTGCTATTGCTCTCTGATGTGTCCATGGCATCTTCTGTTTGCTTTTCTGCAAACCAGTCCCTGACCTGTTCGTAGCTCATGTTGGACTTTGAAACCAACTCATCAAGGTCTTCCTCCCTTAGCTGTCGGTGTCGTAAGTAATACTGTAATAGGATGGTTTTACCAGCCCGGCTGTGTGTGGAATGACCTGTTGCACCCCAAACACCAGCTGCTTTATGTCCTCTGCTATTTCCCCTTCGTTCATTGCCATTGAGGTTACTCTGGCCATTGTGACTTTCTGTATTTGCTCTTTGGTACTGGTCAAGCCATTTTAAGTTGCCATTTTTAATTGCATATCTGTTGTCACCAAACCAACGTACAATGTCATTCCTTGGCAGCCCACTCTGCACTGCTAAACTGTCATATAGCTCTACTGTTGGCCACTGTGTACGTACAAATGCACTCTTTAGGATGTGCAGCTGTTCCTGACTTTTCTTATGAGTCTTGTCAATTGGACTAGTTGTTTTAATATGCTGTATTCCTGTGTTTGGAGGAGGGGTTCCGGGCTTACCTGGATAATGTGGACCCAAATGGGAGGTTTTTGTGTGACTATTGTCAACTACCTCTTGCCCTTCTGATTTAATAGACTCTGGTTTCACATCTGGGCTGAGGGGTACTTTGCTCGTTTCTAGAATCCCACCTTCTAGCGAGTCTCTCAGTTTTCTCCTCTCGGAGAACCAAGCGTCAATCTCTCTCCTGGTTAGTTTGGACTCTGACCTTAATCTTTCTTTTTCCTCATCCGTTGGGAAGGAACTATATTGAAAGCTTTCCTCAAGCACCTTCAGTTGATCAATACTTTTCTCTTTGAATTTCTGCGGTGCAAAATCAGAGTAACTATTCCATCCATATTTACGATTTGGGTGGCTCCCAGGAGGAGGATCCTGGGGGATGGTGACCACAATTTCTGTAGCAGCATGGCTAGAGTGGCCCTTTTGTGTCCGGTAGCGATTATCACTGAACCACTTCTTGATCTCTGCCCTGGAGAGTTTAGTCACCTGCATGAGCCGGTAAACCTCCTCATCATCGGGGAACTGGCTGATGGCGAAGCTGGCCTTCAGTTCTGCCATTTGCTCCTTGGTCTTCTTGCGATTCGTGTTTACATCTGAAGCCCCAGGAGAAAACACAACCGAATTCCCCTGTGACGCGAGCTGACAAACCTGGACTACGTTTGCACGTTTGGGGTCTCCGGTTACTTGAGAGGGCGGCAAACTCCTCTTCTGAGACACGGACTGGTTTGAGCTGGCTGCCACTGCCAATGCGATGGGAGAACAGGATACTGTTGACCCATTTGCGACTTGTGTCCATACGATGCCTGTCTGACCAACTAACTGGCAGGGCACTCCTGTCTGGATAACATGCTGGTGCGTGCCTTTCGTGGATGATGGCACCTGTGCTGGTACAACAGTGATTGTTGGCGTCTGAATGGTGCCATTAAACATCATTTTTCTGGCCTCTTCCACTTCCTCGGGAGCCCAACTGATGCCGTGTTTAAGACGCTGGGTTGAGAACCATATTTTAATTTGTTCTTCCGGATGCTTTGAGACAGCTGTCAACCAAGATAGTTCTGCCTGAGTAGGGTAGGGGAATTTATTAAAGGAACCTATGAGGCTTTTGTTAACATCCATTGCAGCATTATATTTTGTGCCATGCATGGGAATCATGACTTTAGGTATTAAGTTGATGTTTGGTGGTGGTTGTATAGATGGCATTACATGAGGCACTCCATCCTTAATCACTGTTTCTGGAATTAGCAATCCACTATTAGTATTGTGAGTAACGTCAGTGCTATTCCCTTCTGTCTTGCTTGCTTGCGTAGCATCATATTCATCTTTTACTCGTGACAACACATTGATTCTTTTACTATCTGCTTTGTTTTTGATTGTTTTCATGATTGGAGTTTTACTAATTGAGATTCCAGTTGGAGGATTTTCCTCTCTATCTGCATTCACACTGTTAGTGGAATCTTCAATAGTCTGCTCAAGAATAGTCTGATTATTGCGTTTTATCAACTTCAACTTGAAGTTATTTTCACCTTGGTGATGTCTACCATTATGATCAGTGAAGGTATCGTACCTTTTTGTTGTAAAGTTACAGACCGCACAGACGTAAAATGGATTAAGGATAACATTTGGGTGTATAGTATCAACATGTTCTGTAAACTCATTCAAGTCCTGTGATTCAAAGGTGCAATATTTACATTCGTAGCCTCCTTCTAGTTTCTTGGTCTGTTGATTGTCTAAGGCAGTTTTCTCTAAAACTGGATGATCCTGGTCATTTATCCCATTATCTGCTGGCCAACTTTCATCCGACAGTTGGTGAGGAGACCCATCACCTGCATTTCCATCCATCTCCAAATCTGGTTCCTGCTCCAAGACATCTGTGGCGCGAACCATGCAAGGAGTTGTCGACTTGCGTTTACTAGCCATGAGCAGTCTGATAATAGGAGTGGCAGCTGGCTAAGTTGGTATTTAAAACCTCTATAGACCAGTGGCCTCTTTGGGAAAGTACGTCCAGAACTATTCCAGTTTGCTGAACTCAAGATTTCACTTATTACCATCAGCTCCAGCTAGCAGATTTGTTGGCCCACATCACAGGAGAATTTAACCTGCAATATAGAACACTTGATTGAGTGTTTTTAAATTAAAACAAAACCTGTACAACCATGAACAATTGATTAGAACGGTCCTGCTAATATATCTGGCATACCAGTCCAAATGAATGAAGGGTTTAGAGTGGTGTTTGTTTATTAGGACCATCTGAATTTCCTTAGGACTATTTAAAGTTATGTAGGTGCCAACTTTCATTGATGTGGAGATGCTGGCGTTGGACTGGGGTGGACAAAGTCAGAAGCCACACGACACCAGGTTACAGTCCAACAGGCTTATTTAAAATCACAAGCTTTTGGAGCGTTGCTCCTTCGTCAGGTGAAATCATCTGAAGAAGCATCCCTCCGAAAACTTGCAATTTTAAATAAACCCGTTGGAACTATAACTTGGTGTTGTTGCGACTTCTGACTTTATCCAATTTTCGTTGGCATCCTTCTAGTTCAGGCACATTTATTTTCTTTAAAGCAAAAAGTCAGCACTGAGGAATGGAACAAGTACCACCAAATGGCTACATTAAACAGTCATAGGTTATATTAGTTTGTGGTGAAGGTGAGTAAGATGCAGAGTTATGCATTTTAGTTGCCCCAACTTTGACTTCAAAAGGACAATCCAACTTCAATAGTGTGATATGCAGCTCTGATATTTTATACAAGTGGAAAGTCTACTATTCCAAGGCAAATTATGAATGCTGTGCACACTTTGCTTTCATAACCAATATATCGACAAACAGCCAAAATCAGTTTTACGAAAGGTCTTTAAATTTATGTTCAATAGGGCAGACATGGCGAAAATGTTTGTATTTGAGAGTAGAATCTAAAACTAGGTCTCAAAGGCCAGAATAATTATATCAGGAATTGAGGTGAAACTTCGCCACCCAGAGTGGTGTGAATGTGCACCTTGCTACCGTAGGGAGTGGTTGAGTTGAGAAGTACAGATGTATTTACCAAGAAGCTAGATAAACACGAGGTACAAAAATAGCAGGATGTAATATAGGGGTAAATAAAAGCAGAGATACAACTGAAAACAGTTGAACTTGAATCCTAAGGAAATGTTTTAAATGCATTTTTTTACCAGATGTGTTGGGGTGTATTAAAACATTAGGCGCACCTTTCACGGTTCTGGATGTTTGCATCATACCTGACCACCATCTGTATCCTTGGTGCTATGCTTTCAGAGGCTTAAGTAGTAAATGTTGCAGTTCCCTGCTTAAATCTTGCCATACATCTTTCCTTCCATAAACAGACCTCTTAAAATCTACCTCACTGACCAAATTTTTAGTTACCTGCTTTAATAGATTCTTATGCGTGCTTGATAAGCAAGGGTGTGAAAGATTATTGCAAAGTAGGTAGAAACCCAGTGTAATTAGATCAGCCATGATCTTAGGGAATAACAGGGCAGGCGTGAGGGGCTGAATGACTAACTTATGCTCCTAATTCATACGTTTGTACATTGACAGGACTTGGTGTACATTACAATGGAGATGAATTAGAAGTGGAGAATATGCAGTTCAGAGAGAAACATAAAAGCAATAAAGAAATATAATTTGGTATTTTTATCTATTTCAGGATAGACCCAAATAGCAACAATGGATGCAATCAAGGTGGGAAACCCCTTTTACAATCAATCAGTCTGTTCCTAGTCCAATGAGGTAAGAAACCTCCTCCTTTGATTTATTTCTGCAAAATAAAGTGGGGTAAATAGCTGATGTGAGAGTTGGATACAAGTGATGGGTCTGTCTTACAGATGGGACAGGAGATATCTAAGGCTGGTAATTGTGTAAGCTTAGTTTCCTGCTCGCTGGGAGCAAACAGCCCCAAAGGACAACTGGGAACTGGGAACCCTCATCAGTCACTCTGCACAACATGAGGTCTCTTGTTTTCAGGTCATACGTGAGCAAGGAAATTTTTTGCTAATTAGCATCTGCAGCTGATTAATCAGTATTTCTCCAGGTACACCACCACTCGAAGGAAACACTGAAAGTAGCAAAGGTACGTATTCTGGGCAGAACTCTTCAACATTCATCTCCAAGAATGGCTCAGTTGCATCATCAGCCAAGTCCTCAAAGAGGACAAATTATCAGACCATGCTTGCAAAAGCTGATGAAGCATCGAACACCAGACTTGGACAACCAGCCCAGAGCTGTTCCTCAACAATCTGCCTGTTGCAGATGAATCTACCTAGGAGTGGACCAAATGAACATCTTTCGCAAAGACCAAATCCTATCTTCATATCCTTCACTGTGTTAGGGAGCACATCATGTTAAAGGAAATGGACCAGGAATACATAAAGCAAATCAATGCTAGGAGGCCATCAGGAGAAGAACTACATATTGCAACAATATAATCTGGCACAGCTATTACAGAAACAATGTTAAAGCTACATACGGCGTATAGATGTACCATAATGCTGCAAGAAGGGAAATTCAGATTATGAACAGTGGTGAGATGAAAAAAAATTTTCACTTGATTACAAAGGATGAAGATGTGATTTAATAAGTGTGCACTTGATGAACACCAGTTTAAAACAAAAGTCAATTATCTCACTGCTGTTTGAGATCTTGTAATGCAAGAATTGGCTGCATATATTAAAACAGTGACTGCATTTCATTGGTATACCACAGATTGTAAGCACTTTGAAATGCCTTAAACATTTTGCATTAAGAGAAGTTCATTCCTTCCTTTAAAATATTATTTTAGTTTTCTTGCACTGCATGATTTAAAAAAATCCTCCAGCTGGGGAGACAGTGATCAGAGGTCATTAGTATAAACTTATTACTGAAGCAGAGAAAAGATACAAGAACAACTTTTTCACATTAAGACAACTGGTAGAACAAGGAACGCTTTGCCAGAACGTGGCCGATTCTTCTACCTTGTTAGAGGAAATTGCACAAATATTTGAGACAGAGGGTGACATGAAACTACGGTGAAACAGCAAGGTTTTAAGGATTAACTTGGGGCTACCATAACCTGGGGTCAGCAGCGGTGGGAGGTGGGGGGGGGGGGGGGGGGGGGGGGGGGGGGGGGGAGAAATGACCTCTGTGTACTCTAAACCCATTTGTTTCTTGTGAGTTATTATTTTTCCAGTTATGGTTTTAGTTCCATCCCAAACTGAATGGATGAGAATACCCAATGAGTTAACTTTATGCAGAGCGCTTCAGGGAACATCTCCAGGACACCCGCACCAATCAACCCCACCGCCCTGTGGCTGAACACTTTAACTCCCCCTCCCACTCTGCCAAGGACATAGAATCCCTGGGCCTCCTCCATCACCACTCCTTACCATCCAATGCCTGGAGGAAGAACACCTCATCTTCCACCTCGGGACACTCCAAATCCATAGCATCAATATGGAGTTCACCAGTTTACTCATTTCCTCTCACCCCACCTTACCCCAGTTTCAACCTTCCAGCTCAGCACCGTCCCCATGACCTGTCCCATCTGTCCGCTCCACCCTCCTCTCCACCTTTACTGCCACCTCCATCTACTTATTGCACTCTCAGCTACCTTCCCCCCGGACCCACCCCCCTCCCATTTATATCTTCACCCCCGAGGCTCCCAGCCTCATTCCTGATGATGGGCTTTTGCCCGAAATGGTGATTTTCCTTCTTCTCATATGCTGCTTGACCGGCCGTGCTTTTCCAGCACCATACTCTTGGCTTTATGCGAGAAAAACAGATCATCACCACTGCAGATTATTGGCGATTTCTATAATCTACAGCTTCCCTACAAATAAAAGGTATCAGAGGTTCATATCAGGTCTGGAATTTGTAGGCAAAATTGACTAAAAACAAAAAAAAATGCTCATTGTTCTTTACATTTGCAGTTGCTCAATGACTTTATGCAGTCTCCTGCACTGCAACTTGCTTTAATTCAAGGATCAAAGGAGTGTGGTGCCCTCTACTGGGGCTATGTCTGAACAGGGAAGTAATGATGTACTGTATTTCTTTAATCAGACTGAAGAATCCTTACTGAACATGCAGATTGTGAACCAGGAGAAATCAATTTGCACATTAACTTGAATTTCAAATTATAAACAGAAGGCAAAATATAGGAAGGAAAGAAGGATGGAATTCAGAGAGGAGCAGGAGTAGTAAGGGAGGTAACAAAAATATAATCTAAAAGAAAATCTGCAATAATGATTAAAATCTGAACAAACAAGACATGCTCTTTTAACGTTTTGTTTAGAAAATGCTGCTGGTCATCTTGCAGCTGCATCAAGACTCATCATTCTATTTAAAATTCAATTGCATTTAAATGGACAAGCCCTAACCTATTCTGGTGTTTTTATTGTAGTTCCTGAAAATCTGGGTGGGTGAGATGTGAGGTTGGGGGGGGAAATGAGGGAGAGGTAAGGGGAGAAAGTTGTTGAGCAGGGGCTCAAAAGGCAAAGATATGGGCATGAAAACTCAACTAAGAGGCCAAGTATATTCCACACAAGTGTTGCTGTTTGTGATCAAGTCTCAGTGCTCATTTAATTAAGCAACGACTACAGGCAAAACTCATGGGCACTTAAAGGGGCCTCACTGACTATAAAATCTGAGTCTCTGCTTCACAGTTCCCATTGTTACTTTGTAGCTTGCAACGAGCCCCATGATCCTACTTGGGGTCAACAATCTATGATTTGGGAACCCACAGTATATTGGGTATGTGCAAAAACTTTGAATATTAAGTCTTTCCGATAATGCAACACGGAAGATTCAGGATAAACAGGACAACTCAAGTACTAATTTCCAACGCCTGTGCTAAACACTGCATGTGTGATTATCAGAAATTGCTGGATGATATATTATTTGGTAATGACAAGTGTTGGTACCTTCTCCATTATTTCCTCCACAAAATTCAGTCAATATCTTTATACAGATCCCCAAGTCATCTATATAAATATGCTATATTAAACAACTTGCTGCTAGTAACAAATTTATTCCAATTAAAGTATTGTTCACTTCTTAAAGCATCTTCAGAATCATTCAGAACCAAAGACATTTATGCATGTTTTAAAAGCAAATCTTCAACTCTCCAGGACAGAAATATCAAGACATTGAAAAAGAATCCATTAAATAAACCGTGAAAATACAACAATGATCCTGTTTAACAGATCAAGCAATCTGAACTGTAAAAGATTAAGATGAAACGAAGTTCCATTAGACCAAGGTTTTTCAGCAAGTTAGCTCGTGTAAGTGCCCTTTCTCATGTTCAAATATTTTGGAAGTGTAAAACAGCAAAGTACAGTAGTCAGTCATTGTCCTTCTACCTTTGAATGTGTAGAAAATAATCTCAATTCTGCAGATAGTCAATTCAGTTATTCTAATGTTCTAACCACAAGTGAACATCAAAAGCACAGACTGAGAAATATTGCTTTCCTTGATCACATTCCTATTTAGAAACAGAATCAAATGATTATTATATTATTGTTAACTTCTTATTTTTAAATATATTTGTTTACCATTACTTTTTTTTCTCTAGAAAAGTAGGCTGTCCTTTTAAGAGGAACAGATATATTTATATGGTATTGTGCCTGCAGTGAACCAGCTGGAGAACAGCACTGCCCTGAAGCCAGCAGTCAAGTCCAATTCCAGATGCAGACAGCTTATGCCAAATTGCAAAGAATCACAACTCAACATTGGAGGGGACTGCCACTTTACATTTTCATTTTCATTGAGCATGTCACAGAAAATAATCTTAACCTAGCAAAATGCAGCTTTAGCAAAATAAGACAAAGGCTTTTTGAACTGCTTGAATACATCATAACCATGTAACTAAATAGTGTTCAGAAGCAATGTAGCAGTAATAAAGATATAAGCTCTCACCAAGTGGAGGAGTTTACAAGTTATGAATAGTAAATTGCATACTTGGGGGACCAGAAATGAAAAAATAAGTCACAAGTTGACAGGTATAAACATGGCCAATTCATGGTACTTTTCTTTTTACAAAACACTGGTTGCTGTCCACGAGTTACAACTGACACACAATGAGAGTTACATTTCATAACCTGCCAGTCTCAGTGAATGCATTTCTTTACACTTGGATTGAAGAGTGACAAAGAATACTACTTGAGCCTGTCGGAAGACAAAATAATTGGTTTTGGAATGATATTAAAGCAGCAATGTTAGACAGAAGGTAAATTCAGAGCATTATCTGAGGTTATAAAACAAAGGGGATCTTGCTTTTATACTATGTCTTGTGAGACCACAGGATATCACAAAACAACAAAGGTGCTATGACTACATTTTCTAATAGTAAAGTATCTATGGGAATGCAAGTTCTTGCTCGTACACAATAAGTAGTCATTGATGTAATGCAGGAAACAGGGATACCAATTTGTACACTGCAGGCGCATACAAACTGCAATGTGAAGTGACCATATAATGTCATCTGAAAAGATAATCAGCCAAATCTTTGGAGAATCCATGGGATCCTCTTGCATTCACCTGGGAGGACCAATGGAGCAATGGTTTAATTTCTTACCCAAAAGTAATAGCACCAGCAGCATAGCACTCCTTCAATACTTGAGGGGAACATAAGCCTGCACGGTGACTTGGCAATCGGACTCAAACCGATTGACTATGGACTCAGGCTGATAGATCAGACACACAGGTTCAAAGAAGTGAAAGACAATTTTGGGCATGTTGTTTCAATGGTATTCAGATGGAAATATCACACAGAAGCCTGCAAATAACTCAATTGGTGGTGGTTGGGGGTGAACAACTACAGGCTTTTTTAGATCAATAATCTTAAGTGGACTAAATAGTCACTTTACTACTATCCAGTGATTTAGATCATGTGCAAATGGATACAGGGGATTTCGCCTCATTGTGAAGACAGATAGGCAGCAGTTGGGCAAAAGGTGACTTAACTGCTTCTATAACGTGCATCAATTAGCCTACATTTGGCCCCACGCAAATAAGGACTTCTATTAAATGATTCAAAACTGAAATTCCGTCATTTTCAAGAAATTGCTGAACTGTTAACAGTGCAAGACCAGTCACCTCCCCAAGTGAGCAATGGATCTTGTGCCACTTCCTCACCCGTCTGCCTATAAAATAACATTTTTTTCCCCAGATAATGAGGCAATTCCCCACTGAATGCCTAGTTTGAATCTGCTTACATCACTCAGGCAGATGCTGCAGACCCTAACCACTCACTGGGTAAACAATTTTCTCATGTCTCCATTTTCCCTTTTGTCAGCTATATTCTCTTGCTACCAGTGGGACGTTTATCTGTACCCATCATAATTTTCAATATTTCCATCAAATCTCTTCTCAACTTTTTCCTTTCCAAGGGAAATAGGTCAACTACCTTAACCCATCTACATAAATGAAATTCCTCATCCCGGAACTATTTTCTAGTGCCTTCACATCTTTCCTTAACTGTTGTGACAAGAATGAGACACAGAACTCCGACTGTACTCAATCAAGAATAAAGCCATCAATCCTGAGCTTGTTTACACCAAATTCAGCAATGCCTCAATTTTAAACCGGTCATCTTTGTTTTCAACTTCCTCCATGTTCTCCTTGTCCCTCATCACTGCAATCTCATCCAGCCTTACAATCCTCCAGATATCTCAATGATTCTCCAATTCTGGCCTTTTGCACAACCCTGATTTTATCTGTTTGACATTTGGCAGTTGTGCAATCGACAGCCCAGGCCCTAAGCTCACAAATTCCTTCCCAAAACTTTTCAATGTCACAATCCTTCATTAAAAGGCTCTTTAACTAAGCTTTTTTCCACCTCCCCTAAGGTGGCAGGATGTCAAAATTCGCTCAACAATGCTCCTTTAGAAGTCTTATTACGTTAGGAGATGCTATATAAACACTTGATCTTTCAGTAAACAACCGAACACCGCTTTCTTCGGAGAAACAAACTTAGTGTCAACTTGCAATTCTTTTCCCCCTTAGTTCAACTGAAATGGACTCTGCCAGCTAGAACTGAGAACAGATGTGAACAATAGAAATTGCTGTGCCAAAGACTACAACGCAAGCCAATATTTGGACTCTGGTCTATCCCCACCACCGGTTTTCGATTTCTTCACAAGCTGAAACGATATGCTTTTAAAAGAAAAGGGAATGTCGCAACTTAAAACCTAAAACCTTTTGACTTAATCCAGTTTGATTAGTGTAGGAATAAAAATATACAAATCTGAGAAACTGCCAGGCCTGCTGAGTATCTGTGAAGAAAGATGCTGAGTTAACGCTTCAAGTGCATTATGACCCTTATTTGGTACTGGAGGGGGTTTTAAAAGTGATAATTTTTTCAACAGCATATGGACTTAAAGGAGGAGCATGTGAAACAGATGGTAAGGGCATCCAGAGCAAAGGCAAAGAAAGTGCAAAATGTAGTAGAGGAGAGATATAGATGAAGGACCACATACTCTTGAACTATATCCTCCTCTCTTATATTTTGCACTCCAGTTGACTTTATCTCTGCGCGCCCTCACCATTTTCTATTTGCTCCTCCTCCTTGTCTGGCTCCAAAGAAGAGTCATATTGGACTCAAACTGGTAACTCTGCTTCACAGTCACTACTATCTTACTCAGTTTTTCAAGCACTTTGTTTTTATTTCAGAACTCCAGCACCTCATTAATTTAGTATAGATGTATCTGGCTCAGCTCAACCAAGGACCATATCTAACATTTTAAACTTGTAGCTCTTTTCTTCACCTTTTGAACAATGGGTCTTTGCTTCCCAATTCAAGATTTGCCAACTCCATATTTTATACTATGTTTATTTGAATGAGAGTATGTGTACTGACTCTGTTTCAAATGAGGATTAGTGTAGCTCCAATGTTTATCACAGGTCTTCACAAAATCCTTCAAATTGTCAAAAATGGTAGACACACATACTAAGTGACCCTACTTGAAAATTGCAAAACAAATTTATTAGAACAGTAAGCAAACAACTGAATGTCATTGGTATAACATTTCTACATTAGTTACATTAAACTCATCTAAAAAAAATAATGACTTTGTAACTAGCTGTTTATATATAAGCAAATAGTTATTTTAATGCAAATAGCTGCAAATGTTCAAACACAGTTACAACTTTAATGGTCTCACCAATTTGTGGGTAGACCCATGGTGATCGAATTTTTATCAGAGGCTCGCTTCAGAGACTCCAGTACAAACCGGAAGATCAGTCCCTAACCTGAAGATAACAGGCATCCCCCAAAACAGTTATGCTGAGCTTTTCGGAATTACAATCACTGTCTCCTAATTCAAAACCAGTTGCCAATTAGATGAATAACTGAACCAGTCATGTAGCATGTTTACGTCTGGTTTATGGGGCTGGTTTCATCCCTTAAGGATTCTTCTTCACTGATAGATTCAGGGACCTAGTTTCTTCCATTGTTTTTTAAATCTGAAGAGTGGTGCTATTGGTTAATCTGATATTAAAGTCCTTTTAAAAAAAGTTTCAATCATGAAATGAGGGCATTGCTGGCTACACCAGCATTCATTGTTTATCCCTAATTGCCCAGAGGGCAGTTAAGAGTCAACGACATTGCTGTAGAGTCACAATGTAGGAAAGAACAGGTAAGGATGGCAATTTCCTTCCCTAAAGGACATTTGACCTTTAGACATTACTGAACCAGATGGGTTTTTCCAAAACTTAATGAATTCATGGCTATCAATACACTCTTAATTCCTGATATAGACTTCAAATTCCACCATCTGCCATGGCAGGATTAGAATCCAGGTCCTGAGAACTTTACCCAGGCCTCAGGATTAACAGTCCAATCATAATACAACTAAGCCATTGCCTCTCCAGTGCGAGGGGATACAGATTGGCCATCAGCATCAACCTCCACCTCCACTATTCCCAACCAGAACTGGTAATGTAAGATAGGAGGAATGGAAGGGGTGCAGGAAAATACTGGCTTTTCCCCTCCAATAGGGTGGATTGCTTGCCTTGCTAGATGTTAATCCATCATTCAGGGACCCAGCCTTCTAATAGACAGAGCCTCAAACAAATTAGGCCAGTGATAACTGAAACAATTCTAACAATTTTGTTCAAGTGGGCTTGAGGTTTATGTGAACGTATCTGTTTGTCTCAACTGCAGACTGACACAATAACACAAAAAATAGGAATAGGAGTAAACATGTACAGAGGAACCTCTATAATCTGAACACAACTTTTCTGAGAATTGGATTATCCATTGGAGATCTCGAGGTCCCGATAGAAACATCACATCAAAGATGTGTTTCCAGCAGTGATTGCGTCTTTTGTGTACAGTGATTAAACAGGCACCATCTCCAACTTACTGACCTCCGGCCCTTTCTTTCTCCTCACACTTTCCCTGAAGATCTAGAGGAGTGTACCCTAACAACCCCCACCCCCGTTGCCCAGATAATCTCTCCAACATTGTCCTGTACAGGACAAACGTGGAACCTGTCAAAAAGCTGCAGTAAAAAGGTGTGTGTGTGTGTGCGCATGCACGCGTTATTTGGAGACTTACCCCACAAAGGCAGCAGCAGTCTTATTGTTAGTGTCCAGTCGGGCTGCCCTGGAGAGTGGGCGGGGGCGGTGCTGGACGGGTTTGGGGGGGCTGTGTGCTGCTGCAGTCTCCTGAACGGGGAGCAGACTTTAAAAATATGGAGCCCCAGAGGAGAGGCATTTAATCGATTAACTGAATAATTGATTATCCAAACAAAATAGTGCCCGCTCATCACATTTGGATAATCGAGGTTCCCCTGTAATCTATAGATCTGCTCATTTTTTCAATATGAAGATGTCTGATCTTGGACTTTAACTCTAATTTCCTGTCCTCTCCCATAAGTCCTCAAAATCACCCCAACCATCAAATTCTATCCATCCCACTGAGGTTTTGAATCAAAAAGGGAATTCATGTACTACTGGGATAAAAGCTAATTTTAAAATTGTATTTTCTTGTGGTGTAGTTATTATAAAACAAACCATTAGAAAAGTGCCCACACTAGGTTCAACATATGTATGCCTCACTTGCTGCCATTGTAGGTTGCATTGCAAACTGTAGATAAAAGTAATTCATATTGAAAGTGCCCTTTCATCAATTAGAGGGTGCCTGTGCGTGTGCCTCTGTGCGCCTGACCATGTCTCTGTGTGGGGGCGCATGCAGAAGAGAGGGAGGAAGAAAATGGGAAACTTCTTACCTATTCATAGTCTTAATTAGCTCATCTCCCCAAGTCTGTGACTGGACCACTTCACTGGTATCAGCAACGGATGACTCGATTCATAATTGCTAAGAGAAAGGATCCCAATTAATTTGATGGGGAACTTGTAGAGAAGCTGTAACTTTGCATGCATGAGTCAGACTAAATTTTGAAAATGCATTTCTACTCTTTTATCATTGTACAATATTATCTTATTGAGGATCACGCTGCACATCGAAAAGTTAAGAAATACAGATTCACGTGCAAGTGTATTCCAATATAATCCTTTCACCTTCTGTTTCTTTACAGCTGGTAAGATGCAGACATTTTGTAGAGAATGTTGCTTGTTGTAAAGTATGCTACCTGTGATGTCATGAATGAGAACAATGGGATCGTTGCATTGCTTCACATTGATGCTGTCACTGAAGCAGAACTTTTTCAAGGGGAAGTTCTACGCAGAACCTCTCTTACTCTCGAGAAGAGCTCTGATGAAAACTCCTACAACATGCGGTAGTGTTATGGAGTTGAAAGCTCCTACGTGCTGAACCCTTGACCATTGCAGTATGTCACTGTGATGCAGTGCATCCAAGACCTAATGAACTCTTGACACTATAGAACCATGTAACACAGAAGACCACTCAGGCCAAGGCACTTTTGACACAGTTCTTTAAAATATCTTAAAATACTCAATATGCCCTATTTCACAACACAGTACATTTTCTCCTTTAGCTCATATTCAATTCTCCTTTGAAAGTTGTTATTGAATTTGCTTTCGGAAAGCAGTGTTATTGTACTTGGTTAGTTAAACAAGCATATTTGGGTTTTACTGACAGGTGCAGAGGATAGCATAGGTTCCAGGTTTATGCCCATTGCTTTACTTACTGATTTGAAAAACTCTCAGGTCAATATTTCTTCAGCGACCTGTTCAAAGTGGAAATGACAAGGAAAGGGGAAACACTACTGAACACCCAAAGTCCAGAGCCTTGACTAAAGATCACGTAAGCACTGGATTTTAAATATCTTGTTGGCAACTGGGGAAGGTGAATCCAGTTAATTAACTAAGTCTGGAATAAAAACATCAGTCGTAAAAAATGCATCTGGCTCAGATATGAAATTTATGATTGTTAGTTTTTGAGATCTGTCTTTAAAGTCAAGGTAAGCCGAGAAGAATGAAGTATCATCTGACCCATTCGGAATCCTCCACAATAAATGTAGGTAGCTTGATGGTTAAAGGTTACAGGGAGATCTAGGTCACCTTACTAAAAAGATGGCATGAAGTGTCCACACTTGTATATAACAGCAAAAGCAGTTGTGCTGTACTCCGTTTGGGTGTACTATTAGTCTCAAAGTCTCAAAGACAGGCATTAGGAATGTCAGGTTTTCAAAACCATTATACTTTGAACTGTCCATATAAGTTTGAGAGAGAAAAGAGTTGAGAATCTGAAGACCAGCTAACTAGTGTTTCTTCCAGGATCCAAGGCCCATGTGACTCACATGGCCAAGGAGATGGGCTTTGGGAAAGGAAGATAGTCCACAGCAATCCACTGTAGTATTGGGTTGCAGAGTTTATAACACATCCATGAAACTCTCAATACCCAAGTCAGGATGTGGCCAGAGTGACACGAGTATATGATAGGCAGTTGTGCAGATGAAGCAGAGAAAACATCAACTCTTTTGCTCAATATGCAGTATGCAGGTGGCGACTTGCATTCTAATTTGAAAGACTGAAGTTTTGTGGGGATTTAAAAAGGAGGCGGAAATAACTTATTTAGCTTGGGCTGGACGGACAGAATCTCCAGAATACTGAGAGTGTGAAGTCAACTCTGGGATTAGGGTTAGTTGCCTGGAAAAAGTAAAATGAAGCAAGTCTTTGGGAGTGAAGGATAATTTTAGACTGGTTGCTAGAAAATAAATTGCCATGGGTAAGTGCTACACAACTACAGCAGTGATTTTCAGCTGTGCTACAACTTAAACGGGGTATGTCACCTCTATATTTTACGAGTATATGTTGCTGACTAAACAGTGTTTATTCATTTGTTACTTTTTTAATGCCATTCAATTCCTCTACCAAGAAGACTCATGCAAAGAATTTGTTCAACTACTCTACCATTTCCATGTTTTCCCATTATTCCCAGCCTCATTCTCTAAGGGACCTAGGATCCCTGTGGCTTCACCCTTCCATTTTAAATATTTAAGCAGCTCAGTCTGTCCATTTTTATATTACTCATTAGTTTACCCTCTATTCTTTTCTGTGATCTTTTGCTGGCTGCTGAAACTTTGATTTACCACTAATTTTACTGAATTGAGAAAAAAACAACATATAATTTGATTCTATTTTTAACTTCTCTGCTAGCTTTGTCTGTCCCCTTTTCTGAATCCATCTTCCTCACTGGCATCCATCTTTGTTGCGAGTCATAAAATATTTTCTTGTACCTTTCCTATTGTTCATTAACCATCTTTTCTGCTATACTCCTTTCCCAATCAGGCAGCATCCAGGGAACAGGAGAATCGACGTTTCGGGCA
This sequence comes from Chiloscyllium plagiosum, assembly GCF_004010195.1. NCBI lineage: Eukaryota > Metazoa > Chordata > Chondrichthyes > Orectolobiformes > Hemiscylliidae > Chiloscyllium > Chiloscyllium plagiosum. The sequence goes on from NC_057713.1 coordinate 97,001,639, forward strand.
TAAGCCCTTCTTCAGGAATGAGGAAAGTTTGTCCAGCAGGCTAAGATAAAAGGTAGGGAGGAGGGACTTGGGGGAGGGGCGTCGGAAATGTGATAGGTGGAAAGAGGTCAAGGTGAGGGTGATAGGTCAGACTGGGTTGGGGGCGGAGAGGTCGGGAAGAAGATTGCAGGTTAGGAAGGCGGTGCTGAATTCGATGGATTTGACTGAGACAAGGTGGGAGGAGGGGAAATGA
>NC_057713.1:97002545-97010554 GCF_004010195.1 Chiloscyllium plagiosum
CCCTCCAACCATAAGGGATGAACTCGGATTTCACCAGTTTCCTCATTTCCCCTCCTCCCTACCTTTTATCTTAGCCTGCTGGACAAACTTTCCTCATTCCTGAAGAAGGGCTTATGCCCGAAACGTCGATTCTCCTGTTCCCTGGATGCTGCCTGACCTGCTGCGCTTTTCCAGCAACACATTTTCAGCTCTGATCTCCAGCATCTGCAGACCTCACTTTCTCCATTCCCAATCACTCTAGCTAACTCTGTCCTCTTCCCTATGCAATGACCCTTATGTTCAGCAGTTGTTGCTGACCCATGTTTCTCTCTCTCTCTCGAACGGAATACTAAACAGTACCATGTTATGGACACTTTCCATTTGCAGATCCTTTAATAAACCTATCTTATTAAGTATCACCAGATCCAAAACAATCTGATCCCTGGTAGGATCCACAACATAATGTTCAGTGAAACTGTCTTAAATACATACTCAAATTCAATGAGGCCTTCGCCTTGGTACCTGCACCAATTTGATTTCCCCAAATTACATGTAGATTACAATCACCCATGAATAATGTACTTTTTTTTTAAATGCCCTCATTATCTCTGGATTTATTCTATGCTCTATCACTAAGCTATTGTTAAAGGTTGACCTATAAAACTATTCACAATGGTATCTTAAACCCTTTTGATATTTGTGACCTCCATCCATATAGATTCAGCAACTTCGAATCAAAGATTACTTTAGTTTGTTTCAGTAAGAATCTTCCTTGTCAAGCACTTTAGGATTTTATATTCCAATAACAATGTTTTTCATTTGTCTAAACACCAGCAATAAATGATACAGTGCATTCAATTTCTTGTCAAATAATCCCTCACCACAGCAGCCAGTCTAATGGAGATTCAATGCACTCCCTACTTGAGGCAAGTGTCCCCTTCCATGGGTAAGGACACCAGAACAGTACACAGTGAGGTTTCTAATCCGGAGTGTTCACCAGAGTTTTTCATTATTGCATTTGTGTGAAAAGCAGGTAGAGACTCTATTAACTCAGCTTTCTATGGGTAGAAACCATTATCAATAACATTTGCTGGTTGACTTCAAGAAAGAAAGACTATCAGCACAAAATTGAGTTCCAAAGAGTCAGGCAAAGGCAAGGAGAATTAACCAAAATGAGTAATTGCCTTAACAATGCTAATAATAAATATTGGTCTCTCCAATAGCATCTACACAATGCTTGAATACAATACAAATTTCACCAAGAATGGTAATTTTCATTGGATTGTTGTCCATTATGTTTCTCTGACTACAAGATCACATGAGATTATGTCTGGTCAAGCTCTGGTCTCAACTGCACTCTCTCATCTGATTGTCATACCCCGACTCCCTTGTCTATCACAAACCATTTAATTCAACCTTAAATGAATTCAATGATCCATTCAGAAGAGAATTCACCATATAGTTTACTACCAGAGGGGAATAAAAAACCCTAATTTTCATATTGAAAAGAGTGATTGCTTAGTCTTAAACCATCCCCCCCAGCTGTAGTCTTCTTCACAAAAGGAAACATTCTCCTGATTTCCAAAAGTATCAAGTCCCCACAGAATGTTAATTGCTTCAAGAAGATTTCATTCTGTTAGACCTCAAAAGGTCATCGGCTCAACCTGTTCAACCTTTCTAAGTCCTTACTGCAGAAATGAGCCATTTAACCCAACCAGGCCATGTGCTGTTTATACTCTACAAGAACCTCCTCCTGTTTTTCCTTACATAAATATTAGCACAAACTTCTATTCTTTTCCCCCCATTTGCATTCCATGAAGTGCAATCATACTATTTGCCTCAAACTAATGTAGTTAGTTTCACCTCATCACCACAAAAAGATTGCTCCTGGATCTCCTCGATGACTTTCCTACATTTTTGTTCAGGGCATGTTTGAATCAGAGGCCTTTGAGAAATACTTGAAGTGGAACTAAATGTGCGGCTACTGCGGGAGAGCAGATTTAACTTGGGATTATTTGAGCAAAGAGCCAAAGCTGTCATGGTGGACTCATTGGCCTCTTACTGTGCAGTAAAATTGTCTGGTTCTTTTTTCTGATGATATGATTATCAAGAGTGATCACTACATGTATCACAGCGACAGGAGACCGATTATTTCTGGTAGACTTCAAATGAAATAGAACTCACCATTTCAACTTTCGTTAAAGAGGGAAGCATTTGGGCTCTTTCCTTAACTTTTTACAGCAACAATGGAAGATGATGTCTGACTGTCAGTGTGAGCTCCTAAAAGTCAAACCAAAACATTTCTTAAATTAATGTAACATAAATTAAGGCACAGACATATTGATTTTAATTTGAGCAATTGGTATAGGCTATTTGGCCCCTGGAGCTCGCTTTCCTTTTTATTAAGATCACAGGTGATCTTTTTGGTCTTAAATGTACTCAACTGAGCATCCACAGATTTCGGCATTCACAACAGCATTCCTCCAAAATTATTCTAAACTTAGTATTCAGGACGAGGGGCGGATTGAGTACAATTTTAAAAAGAATTACTAATACCAGGTACAAATAGTAACTATTGAGAGCACATGGCAGATTAAACAAGACAATAAACAGTAGCCCTATCATCTTGCTCAAATAAAAGTTCCCAAGGATTAAAAAAGTCTACTCAATCACTTGGGTCAGGATTCACACCAACTGGGCCATCAACTTTCCCTGAGAACCGCTACAGATTGCTTTAACAGTTGCTTTGTTGTTTGGAACTTGAGTATAACTGTAGAGAGAAGCATGTTTCAGTCTTTTCTCCTCATCAGGTCAAACATTTCAAACAAATAATTTACTCTGCAAGTGATACTGTAAAGCCCTTGAAAAGGTTACATCCTTGAGGCGCTAACTGGGTTTCTAACAGTAGTATCTTCACAATTACTGTTAAACTTCACTTTTTTTTAGTAAAAGCTGATGTTATATTTATAGAATGTCAAATTTCTTCCTAATGATAAAAGTTTTTTTTCCAAAGTTCTTTAGCCTTATCTTTATCCAATCATAATAAGTTATCTCATCATCTGAAGATATCCTTCACTTTCATTTAAGTGCTTTTACCATCCTGGATGGCCGTGAGAGAGAAAGGAAATTCACCAAGTGAGCAGCCTTCTTCAAAGTTAATGACTTTACTGCTGACCACAAAATTTAGGCCAGTGTAGATTTCCATTTGCACATTTTCTGTCCATGTTAGCTGACAAACTTGTCCGATTTTTGTAAAAGTTGCTTTTGTTCACTTTCCAGCTGTGAGGAGATATACAATATTACCAGAATTTGGCAACGTTTCAGGCAGCTTTTTCCAAAATGAATTCCCAGTTATCAAGTTATGCAATGAGATCATCATATTAACAGCAACCACCATCATACAGCACAGAAACAGGCCATTCAACCCAAAATGTCCTTGTAAGCATTCATGATCCACATCAGCCTCTTTCTATCCCTTTTCTCTACACCTGCAAGCATCCCCTATATTCCTCCCCACTCCCCTCATATGTTTAGCCAGATTCTCCTTAACCACACAGCCACTATTCTCCTCAGCTACTTTGTGTTAACAAGTGCAACACTCGACCCTTTCTCTGGTTAAAGAAGTTTATGTTGAAGTTCCCACTGGGTCTATTAGTACCCATCTTGTATTCATGACCATAAATGGGGCCTCCATCACCGTAGAAACAGCTACTCTACATCTATTCTTTTACAAACACCTTAAAGTTAAAAAAAATTAAAAGTTTCAATCACATCTTTCCCTTTTCTAGGGCAGAGAGGCACAGCCTGTCTAACTTGCCCTGATACGTATGATTTCCATTTTGGTACCATGCTACCACATTAATTTGCATCATTGCTACAATCTTGTTTTAAAACAACATGGAGACCAGAGCTGCGCTCAATTCATGCTCACAACTGTCTAACCACAGTTCTACACTAGCTTATGCTAGTTCTCTACTTTTCAATTCTTTCAATGACTTGTCCATTTGCATCTTAGATCCTTCTGTGTCTGTACACCACTTTAAGATACATAGCTTCCAGAGAACATGAAGACTCTATTCAACGTACGAGAATGCAACAGTTCAGATGTATCTGCATTTCAGATTAATGATACGATCCAGTCCGAGTATCCTCTGCAGAGAATTAGGTTAACCGTGATTAAAGTGGTTTTTACTTCTTCTTACTCAGTAATCAACTCCCAAACCTTAAAAATTAATTACGTGAAATATTTTAAATACTTGTGTGGATGGTGTTCAGGATAACCAAATTCTAATCATAATTCCCATTCTTTTGAAATGATACTCATGTATTTGTTGATCTCACAAATTCAACTACACTGTTTGAAAAGAAACGCAGATGAAATGACTTGCTATGCTTGGATTTGCTTTTATCTTCAGGTTCTTAAGAATCAAACTCTGGGACTAGAAATTTGAACAAATCTTTTTGATGTGATCAGAGTGTAAATTTTGGATCAATTAGTAAACAAGGTTTTCATGCAGGTAACTAGCTTGTTCCAGATTAGAATTGGCTGTAAAGAAACAATAAAGAAAAATCACTACCATAATGATACTAGATTGTATAAATTATCAATCACTGCTAGGTCTAAGCTTGTCAAAAGCCTCTCATACCTTCTCAGCACAGAAAATGATTTTTGAGATATGTTCAGCTTTTGTGCTGGGTAAATAAGGGCTCCAAATTCTCAGAGTAACAATGGGCAAAAAGACTGCCATTTTATGGCAAGATTTTTATGACAATTTATGTTTATTTAGAGGTGTGAGCAGTCTACCATGGTAGCAGTGTGCAGTAACTACAGGATAGATTGCAGTAAGCCAGCAAGCTTACGTTGACAGTACCTCACAGACAAATTTGTTAACTCGATTGCTTACCAAAAAGGACAAGATGATAAGAATACCATCAACCACTTCCCCAAAGTCACACATCATCCTAACTTGGTTATATGCAGGCATTCCTTTACTGTTATTGCATCAGAATTCTGGAAACCTAAGGCTAACAGAGTCTTGGGAGCACCCTCAATCATTACCTGCAGCAGTTCAAGGAAAATATTTATATCATGTCCATGCAGCTAAGATGGCGTCCAATGTAGCTTTTCTGGTATCACCCAATTATTTTTAAAGCTCGTTCTCTTATAGAGTCACAGATGTACAGCACGGAAACAAACCCGTGTCCAGGCCAACCAGATATCCCAAACCTAATCTCGTCCCATTTGCCAGCACTTGGCCCATATCCCTCTAAACCTTTCCTATTTATATACCCATCCAGATGCCTTTTAAATGCTGCAATTGTACCAGCCTCCACCACTTCCTCTGGCAGCTCATTCCATACACGCACCACCCTCTCCGTGAAAAAGTTGCCCCTTAAGTCCCTTTTGCACTTTTCCTCTTTCACCTTAAGTGAGTGCTAGTTTTGGATACTGCCTGACATACTGTGCTTTTCCAGGCCACATACTTAGACTTTGATCTCTAGCACCTGCAATCCTCGCTTTTTTCTAAAGTGGCATGTGTTTATTTACGTTGAAGGCTATTCAGAGAAGACCCATTAGCTCGATTCCTGAGAAGTGTTGTCTTCTGAGGAACGGTCAAACAGGTTGAATCTGTACCCAATGGAGTTTAGAAGAAGGTAGTGATCTTATTGAAACATACCAGATCCTGAGAAGGCTTGACAAGATAGACGTTGAATGTTTCTCCACGTGGGAAAGTCTAGAACTAAGGAACACAGTTTGAAAACAAAGTGATCTTGCATTTAAGATGGAAATGAGAAAGAATGCCTTCTCTTAGGGAGTGCTATATGTTTTGGAATTTATTCCTCCCACCCTGCACAGCAAAGACTAGGTAATTGAATATATTCAAAGACTGTGTTAGACAGATTTGTGATTGACAAGGCAGTCTCAGGTTAGGAGGGGGAAGGCTGGAAAGTGGAATTAAGGCCACATCAAGATCAACCATGATATTATTGACTGATGGAACAGGATATTGCTGAATTCTGCAGCTATTGCTTCTGATTAAAAAAAATTCTCGATACATTGCAGAATAAATCCTTTTCATTCTGTGATAATTATTTCAGTCCTGTCTAAATTTTTGACTATTTAAAGTCAACCATTATTGTACTTCAGTTACTTCTGAATTCTTCTTTCATTTATTTATGTCAAGTCAAGTCAAGGGACCATAATGTTGGTTTGTGAGGCCTGTTTTCTCAGCACCTTAGTGTACAGCTATGAGAGCTGGACTACATCCACCTATCAACAAAGGAAGCTCAATAAATTTTATCTTTGATCTACAGTGAATTCTGGGCATCGTGTGGAAGGACAAAATCACGATTGCAGCAGTCCTCTCAAAAGCAATTTTTTTAAAAAAAAGTGTGTTGGAACTCATTAAGCAGAAGTGACCTCACTGGCTCAGGATATTTTAAGGTGGTGAGGTAACTGGAGCCAGAAGATCAATAGGTTGCCCAAAGCTTTGCTTCAAGGATGCTTACAAGTGTGATATGATAGCCCTAAACATCAATAGTTGCATCTGGCAGACACTTGCTCTTAAGAGGGAAGTGCTGCTATCACCTGTGCATCAGCGTGCACTAATATGACTACTCAGTAACTCCAGCAGCCAGGCAACACCACCACAACATGACCAGATAACCACTTTGTATGAGAAGGTGATGGCCTCATGATATCATCATTAGATTATTAATCCAGATACTCAGGTAATATTCTGGGTACCTTGGTTCAAACTCTGCAATGGCAGAATTCAGTAAAAAGAAAATCTGGAATTAAGAGGCTAATGATGACCATGGAACCCATTGTTGAATGTTTTAAAAACCCATCTGGTTCACTTATGTGCTTTAGGGAAGGAAACTGCTGTCTTCACCTGCTCTGTCCTACATGCGACTCCAGACCCACAGCAATGTAGTTAACTCTTAACTGCCCTCTGGGCAATAAATACTCATCTAGCCAGTGACACCCACAAAGAACGAGTTTTAAAGAATGTGTCACTTGTAACAAAACCTGTCTCTCACAGATGGAACACTTCAGTCATGAGCAAAAGTGCACCATTTGCAGCTACCCCATTCTCAGAAGACTGGATTTGCTGCATCTGGAATGATGCAGGTGATGACTTTAAATATCTTCCTACCTCAGTTTAATTCTCAATCCAATTTCTGGCAATAATAAACTACCAATAGATCAATATCATGTTTCTTCGTTCTCAATTCTAACCAAATAGAACATTTTGGCTTAACTCCCAAGCTTTATGCTCTGCAATTGAATTTCATCCTCCAGGTTTCTTCCTCTTCTATTTTTCCTGAGTCTTTTGAATCCAGAAATGTTTAGAACATAGAACAGTACAGCCCAGAACAGGCCCTTCAGCCCATGATGTTGTGCCGACCATTGATCCTCATGCAAGGTAAACCTAATGTACGAACCCTCAAATTTCTGTGACCATATGCATGTCCAGTAGTCTCTTAAATATCCCTAATGACCTCACTTCCACAACTGCTGCTGGCAACGCATTCCAAGCTCTCTCAACTCTCTGCGTTAAGAACCTGCCTCTGACATCCCCTCTATACTTTCCGCCAAACAGCTTAAAACTATGACCCCTCGTGTTAACAATTTCTGCCCTGGGAAAAATCCTCTGGTTATCAACTCTATCGATGCCTCTCATTATCTTGTACACCTCAATTAGGTCCCCTCTCTTCCTTCTTTTTTCCAATGAAAAAAGTCCGAGCTCAGTCAACCTCTCTTCGTAAGATAAGCCCTCCATTCCAGGCTGCATCCTGGTAAACCTTCTCGGAACCCTCTCCAAAGCATCCACATCTTTCCTATAATAGGGCGACCGGAACTGGACACAGTATTCCAAGTGCGGTCTAACCAAAGTTTTACAGAGCTGCAACAAGATCTCATGGCTCTTAAACTCAATCCCCCTGTTAATGAAAGCCAAAACACTATATGCTTTCTTAACAACCCTGTCCACTTGGGTGGCAATCTTAAGGGATCTATGTACCTG
>NC_057713.1:97013521-97038732 GCF_004010195.1 Chiloscyllium plagiosum
GCCTTCCTGACCTGTAGTCTTCTTCTTGACCTCTCCGCCTCCATCCTACTCCGACCTATCACCCTCACCTTGACCTCTTTCCACCTATCACATTTCCAACGCCCCTCCTCCAAGTCCCTCCTCCCTACCTTTTATCTTCTCCTGCTGAACACTCTCTGCTCATTCCTGAAGAAGGGCCTGTGCCCGAAACGTCGAATCTCCTGTTCCCTGGATGCTGCCTGACCTGCTGTGCTGTTCCAGCAATAAAGTTTCAACTTTGATCTCCAGCATCTGCAGACCTCACTTTCTCCTTCCCAAAGCAGCCTAGGACAAATCTGGTCTGGCCCTTGCGCCTTGTCAATCTTTATGTTTGTCCCAGTTTTGCCCTAACCAAAGTCACAACCTTAAAACATTTTGGGTTGGAGAAAATAATTGTGACTCTCTATTGAAACACATGGATGAGCATGAAATGATTGCATTGTTATGAGCTTAACTTGTGTTATCAGTGGACGTGTTTGATTCCAGATTGAAAGCTGGCTTGCCAGATCATATTGATTTTAGCCAAGTGGTTTCTCACTTAACAACAAAATAGCATTATATTCAGGCAAAAGAATAAAAACAAAGTAGAATAAGTCCAACTATTTACATGTAACATAAACAAAGATTTTGATGTACGTGGTAAAACAATCTCAAAACGCCCCAAACCAGTGACGCTATAACATTCCAATAGGTTTGACTTAACTGTGACTTAAACTCCTTGTCTGGAAAATCTGATTGCCTTTTCTCTAGCTTTCATACACCTGAGTTTAAAGTGTTCTAGCTTCAAATAGCATATTCAGGAGTTTTATCTAATCAATTCTGGTCAGGGACTATTGCTCAACTCCTTACTCTGAAGTATTCTACCTTGTCACTTTCTCAATAATTTTGCTTTATAAGGACTTTTGCAGAAATGCATCAAACTGAAACAAAAATAAAAACTTATTTTTGCCACGTGTGCTCCCCGCTCCAGCTTGAGAAACAAGTACAGAAGTTTCTGGTACACATAGTTCTCCTCTAACACCATTGTTGTGTTCTTGTGCGATGCCGTGTTATAAACAAAATTGTGCAATAGAAATAATGGGGCCTAAGGGAAACACAGGATTGGGGTGAATCACCAAACACACCAGTAAAAATCAAAACAAAAATAGTAGGTAGCCTTACACAAACAATAACAGTCTAAGTAACTTTTAACCTGTTGTATGATACTGTATAGTGCAATTCATTAGAATCATCAACTGAATACTCTCGACTGGCATCTATATCTGCTGGCTGCACTACTTTCTAGCCAGTCTTCTGATCCTATCCAATGGTAATACTGCAGAAGGCTGATTCCAGAATGAAACACGCCTTGATAGATGAAGGTTGGAACCTTAGTGAAATAAATTAAGTGTCAGTTTTGTCAAATTTTTCATTGGGCTGTACATTGTGATGCTTGGGGATGTCTGTCGCCTTCTTTTACAAAACCCATCCGATTTATTATCTACCCTACCCTTTGGTGCCCCTCACACATTCTAGCACCATCATACCATGTACCATTTTCAAAACAACTCACCTTTCCTAGATATCCCAGAATTCACCAATATCCGTGAGGCAGCACCATCTTTAAAAAAGGTATTGTGCACCCAGACGAGAGCGGTCAGTCCAGAGCTGCCTTACATGGTTTCTGTCATTGGTCCTGGACGTGACAAAGGAAAGTCGGTGCCTCTCTTTGTGGGCAGGGGAATGGAGATGCAGGATGTCCTTTTCTCCCAGGCCAACAGAAGACGCTATTCTACTGCAACGACACCAACCTGGACCAGGGTTACTACCCAGGCCAGTGCAGTCTCACACATCTGAAAGGAACGCACAGATTGTAGGAAGATCAATGAACTTCTCCACTCTGCCAGTGAAAGTGCCAACATCTTCTCATTGATACCTTACACTGACTTCTCTCTCTATCTTTGCTCCTGTACCTATCATTTCCTGCAACATTTTCCCCATTCACTCTCATCCTCGTTAACATCTGACCCGGACCAACACTGAATCTCTTCTGCACAGCCTACTCACCCCCTCAGGCCATCTTCACACAAGCACTAAAAGTAACAGCATGCCACCCACCTTTCTTTCCCTCACCCACTATGTGCGGAGTTTCCTGACTCTGACCACCCTAAGCAGCTAACTGACCATGTCCAAGCCCTTGTACTGTTTTTTTTTTTGCAGTTGGTTTACCACAGTGATTAGTCACTGAAACAGATTCATGAGTCTGCAGATATTCTTTAACATCTAAAACATGTTTTTAAACAACAGAGGGAAAAAAACTGAATACAACCAACAAAGGCAAGTTTCAAACTACTCCTCAACATTGTCCTTTCACTGTTAGTCAATTCTAGTGAAATTCCACTCTTAGCTCAGCTTTACCTTAACAGATTGCTCCCAGCTTATTGTCCTCAGGCTGTAGAGACATTTTCACGATGCTTTTCCAATTCCATAGCACAAACCTTTCACAATACTTTCGTAAAGCTTTTCATAAGAAAGTGCACAAGCTGACTGATCACATGATGCCAACGTGGAGTCCAGTCCTCCTACGACACTATACCAGGGATGAAAATTGTGTAACAGCGAATGGGAATTCACTTTAAAAAAAAAAAGAGTCAGCAATTCACAATTTCCATTAAACAAATCGCACTATAGGAGAACTACCTGTAGAAACTTTGATGTACAATTGTTTACCTTGTTTTGTCATAAGCTCTCCTAATGTACAAAAAAAAAATTAGTTCTGACGATTATTCCTCTATCAAGTTGCTTTGAAAGAAATCACCATGGCTACAGATATACTTGCAAAGTATACTGACGAAGAGACTACACTGAGAAAGGTGAATGCACTGCTTGCGAATACTGACACTTACCAACAGATGGTGATAGACCCGACCCCACAAAGAGAGAACCAAACCACAGCCCTCCTCAAAAAACTTCAGAAATCTGGAGAATTGAATAAGAGAGACTTCCAGAAAATGAAACCAGATGGATCCAACACATCACGTTTCTACAGATTACCGAAAATTCACAAACCAGGAGCCCCCATCAGACCCATAGGCTTTCTACCTGGAACACCAGCGCACAGATAAGCCAAGGAGCTACAAAGACTAAAACACTTAGTTGAAGACTCACACCAGCCACCCAAGAATTCCTGAACACCAAAGATACCAAGATACAAGAGGATGAAATAACGGTCTCCTTTGATGTAACAACCCTGTTCACATCCATTAACATCAACCTGGCCAAGGAAACACTGACTACACTATTAAAAAAATCAAAGACACATACACCAAATGCCACCAACTTCATCAGCAAGGACAACATTGTTAAGCTAGTGGACCTATGCCTTACCAGCCACGTCATTTTCAATAACAAAACCTACAGATCAACCAGCGGAACATCCATGGGATCACAGATATCAGGATTCTTAGCAGAGACAATAATGCAGAGACTCAAACAAACAGGTCTGCCAAAGATCCAACCGAAACGTTGGGTCTGCTACTACTTGGATGACACCTTTGTCATCATGAAACAAATCAGGGGAAACCTTCAAAGTCCATCAAAAGTATCCTTACTGGCATAAAATTCAATAAAGAGGAAGACGACAACAAACTGCCATTCCTCAATTTCATAGTAGTGTGAACAGCCAATGGGGAACTTGAAAACCAGTGTCTACGGGGAAAACAACACATACGCACGAAATACTGAACTACTGAAGCAATCATCCCAACTTCCACAAACGAAGCTGCATTAGAACATTATTTCAATGAGCCACCACACACTGCAGCAGGGAGGAACTAAGAAGAAGAGGAAAATCACCTATACAGCTTATTCAAAAAGAATGGGTACCCAATAAACAGTCTGCCGATTTCTCAGCAACAGACCCAAATAAGCAGACAAAACAAGTCCAGAAACCTTAGCCATTCTTGCTTACATCAAATATCTTGGAAATGACTGCCAGACTACTCAGGCCCCTTTGGCATCATGGTAGCCCACAAACCCATTAAAACAGCAGCTAATGAACTTGAAAGACCCCATACAGACAACAAACACAACTAATGTTATTTACAAAATACCTTGCAAGAACTGTAACAAAACACTACATTTGGACAAAAAGGCAGAAAACTAGCCACCAGGATACAGATACATCAACTAGCCACAAAAAGACAAGACCCACTCGCACTAGTATCCTTACATACAGATGAGGAAGGACACCACTTCGACAGGTCAACACATCTATCCTAGGACAAGTCAAACAGAGACATACACAAGAATTCCTAGAAGCATGGCATTCCAACTGGAACTCTATCAACAAACAGAACGACTTGGACCCCATTTACCACCCATCTGAGAAAAAGAACAGGAACTGACACCACCAACCCAAGGAAACTTAAATAGATAAATAGAAACCAGGTCACTAACAGCAAAGCTTCACCAGAGGCTCACTGATGATTTTACCTAGTATGGTGACGAAACATCTGGAAATAAACCTTCCAGATCAGCGAGCAAATTTACATCCATACTTACACAAATTAATGAAGTCTTTTGGACACACAGGAAGAAAATGCCATTAATTCAAATTTTCAAACACAAAAGTAAATCTTATATAAATTTCATATTCTACACGACAGTAGTTTTTCCATCAAACACAACAAAAAAGAAGTAACAAAAAATTAGTAACAATTCAAGTGAATGCTTGATAGGGCGAAAAATCTCAATTACGTAGACTCAAATATACTTCTACAACGTGCAATCTCATTCTTCGCATTCCTCTTTTAACATCATCTTTCTTCCTTCTCAATTTTGTTTTCTGCATGTGATTTGATTAACTTCCTTGTTTAGACTCTGCAAGGTTTACGAACCACTTCATAATTAATCTTTCTTGGAGGATTTAAGTTTCAAAGGATTGTGGAAGAATTGATTCAGTTCAAGTTTTGCAGAAGTACTTGGAGTGGTTTCTGTAAAAGGTCATTGAAATGTCACTGTAAACATTGGAGTTTTGTTTTTAATACAAGGCTTCCTAAAAACCCAAGAACGAAGAAGAATGGCCTGCTTTGCTGTAGACCCTGCTGGGGCTGTTTCAACAGTGACTGATTTGGAGAGGTTCTTGTTTTTACCTAGTCTGTAGTTGGGGTACTAGATGCCAAAAATGAAAGGCTATCCAGCCGATCTGTTCAATTTCTGAAAAGAACTTTTGTTGAGTTCTGGGTGAAGCCTATTTGTTGTTCTGAGACACTGATGTAGGAACATCTCAACACTATATTTCTTGAGCAAATTCTGCATCTGCAAAGGCTACAGAGGCAACTACACATGACTAGTTACTTGACCACAAGTGCCACACATCCCAGAAACATATAATTGGCTATTTGATGAGTGGATTTTCTGTTGTGATCTTGGGGCTTGGTTGCAACAAAGCATTCTTCAGCCTGATGGGTTAAGGAAGTATCTAGATGCCTGCCACATTCGCATTAATTCCAGATCATGGCAGCATTGTCACATGATATTGTATTGCTAATAACTACAAATACACAGCCAAAAAAAAACGACAGAACATCTGTAGGTACAGACAAATGTAATGGATGGCCAGCACTGTCACCAAACTCAATATATCAAACTAAAAGGCTGGCAGTGCTCTGTGGAAGTAACATTATGAGCTGCTGCTGCTGCTGCTCAACCTTTAAATATTTGTATGCTCCTGCATTTGGTGGCAGGCATTTATAGTCTGAAACAGCAGCATGCATCAATTTGCACTTAATTGAAGATCAAACAGAAGTACAAGAGTTGAAACCACCATGTTTCTAGCTGTTTCAGCTTTGGTAGGAATCTTGCAAAACTGCATGACTTAATCAGAGATTGCTGTCAGAAGGCACCAGGCTTTACATAATGTGTTGCAAAGAAAATAAATTGGTGGAAATAACCAAAAAACCTCAACTTAACACAATTTCTTATTTGATCACTTAGAAAGCAAATTGCTCCATTACTTAGCTATACACTCTCTTGAAGGAGTGATTTTAAATTATTGTACAATACTTTCAATATCTCTTGAGTGTAAGCCATGCAGAAATTGGCAACTCTGAAATAACACAATAAATATCACAGAGAAAAAGTATTAGGGAACGAATGAGGCTAAAGACCAGTAGATTCCTTGGGCCTGATGCGATGCATCCCAGGATATTACAGGAGGTAGCTACAGTGATAGTGGATGCACTGGCTGTAATCTTTTGAGAATCTTTATATTCCAGACAAGTTCCATAGGATTTGACAACTGTTAATGTAATATTTTTATTCAACAAAACAAAGTCAATATCAGGTAACCAAATGCCAGCTACCTCAAGATCCGTTATTGGGAACATGTAAGTCTATATTATAAAGACGTAATAGTACAGCATTTGGAAATACAGATTATAAATCAGATTTAGATTCAGCAAGCCTTCATAAAGTGGAAATATTACCTGACAAATTCATTAGATTTCTTTAAAGACTTATCTATCTTGTTACAAGAGGAACCAATACATACAATACTTTTGTATTTCCAGAGGGAAATTGTTAAGGTGCCACATGCTACTTAATATAACAAGAACCTATTGGATTGGGAACAGTACTTTAGCATGCATAGAAGATTGGCTAACTAACATAAACTAGAGATAAAAGCAAAAAAAAACTACCCGTGGTTTTTATTTCAGATTTCTGGCAAAGTACTGGGAAATTCGAGAAGTCCAGCAGCACTTGTAGAAAAAGATCACATTTCGAGTTGCCTGACCCTCATTCAGAACTCAAACATAATTGGAGACAATTGTTGGGATGGGGATATTTTCAGGATGGCAACCTGTAGCTAGTAGAGAGCCACACACATCAGTAGTGGAGTAATTATTTACAATTTACATTAACTGTTTGGATGAGGGAAGTATTTTTACGATAGTCAAATGTTATTGGTGACTCGCAAAGGGATACAGATAGCAAATGGGCAAAAACATGGCAGATGGAATATCATGTGGAAAAATGTGAGGATATGCGGTTGACTAGGGGAGCAGATATTATTTAAATGGAGAAAAACTTCAGAAAGCTTTAGAACTGAAGGATTTGGAAGTCCTTGTCCATAAATCACAAACGATTGGCATGTAAATTCAGCAGGTAATAGGGAAGGCAAATGGAATATTTGCCTTTATTTCAAAGAGAATGGGGTACAAATTTAGGGAGATTTTGCTAAAACTACCCAAGGTACTAGTCAGACCACTGCCGGAAAACTGAACAATCTTGGTTCCCTTATCGGAAGAAATTCTATTGTAACCTTCTGAGTATTGTTAAAAAAAACGTCATTGGCATCATCAGCTTCAAGCAAAGTAACTATGATATCAAAGGGTAAACTCACATTGCCATACAAGGGTAAATTACAGACAGAGAAAGTGAGGGCTGCAGATGCTGGAGATCAGAGCTGAAAATGTGTTGCTGGAAAAGCGCTTTCCTCATTCCTGAAGAAGGGCTTATGCCCGAAACGTCGATTCTCCTGTTCCTTGGATGCTGCCTGACCTGCTGTGCTTTTCCAGCAACACATTTTCAGCTCTAAATTACAGACAGCATCATTCTGCAGGTCAAAGGGCAAACAAAACAGTTCACATTGAGCATCCATGCATTATGCACTATGTTCTACTCAGCAATTTGTATCAGCATAGATGACATCACTGGGAACAAGGCCTGAATACTGCAAGGCTGAAAATGTGTTGCCTGAATACTGTTTATTTGTCTTCTACACACAAATATATATGCCAAATTGTACACACTTACAAATAATTTTAGCAAGTTTAGCAATACAAATTTTAAATAATCTGAACAGTCTTCCACACAAAAATAATTTCTCATTGAACATTACACGCATCCATATGGACTCTGGCAATTTGACAAGTTATACAGAAACATGAATGGAATCATGGAATACAGTACTCAAAATGTAGGTAAGAAATCAGAAAATTCCACAAGATAGAAACAAAGTGTAATTAGCTGATTGGACTGCAGTTTCTAAACAAACTGGAGTGCACCAATAGCTACACTGACAGTGAATTTAAGATAGCCAAACTTGTAACATGGCTCATTTATACGCACTGGAAGTGACATATTTACAAGTAGAAACTACCCTCTGCAAAAAAACGGATTATGTTGAAGGCTTGCAGCTCCTTTGAATTACTTGGGAGATTGGAAAGGACACCTCCTGGTTGCTTTTCCCATGACAATGTGTCCGACAATTACAACTGAATTACTAGCCTGTCTGTACCCTTTTCTCTTGTAGTGTAAGTTATTTTGATCATTGAAATTTGAAAATCTTGAGCTTGTCCTGATGAGTGCAAAATGAAAAACTTTAACATTAAATATGTTTAATTTAAAGTGTAAAATGCACTCTTCATTGTGAGCTAGAACACTCAATTTCTTCAATGTGAGCAAGTATAACCACACACTTAGTAAAACTTCAGTTACTCTTGTCGGGCACCCTGCGACCATATCTCAGGGCTAGAGTTTCCTCCCACAATCCAAAGATGTGCAGGTTAGGTGAATTGGCCATGCTGAATTGCCCATAGTGATCAGGAACTGAATATTGAGTCAGTGATGAGTGGAGGCAGAATTTGTATGGCCTTTCTTTTAAGGAAATATTTTTCAAAGCCTCTCTAAATTATTCGTTAAAATTGTTATACCATTGCTCACTGCATTCCAGGAACAATGTTTTTGGTGAACTTGTATTCTGTAGTCAAGGAGAGGCTTTGAACAAGTGTAGTTTTTTTTTAAAGACTGCCATTAGACAATGCAGTACCGATGTTGAACTAATGCTTATCTACCAATGATAATTTTACTTGCAGTACAAAACTGATCTGCTGATAGACAAAGTGTCTCATTTACAGCAACTATTTTGTTCTTTTCTATTCTGCTGCAGTCTTTGTTACTACTGCTTTCTCTTCCTATTCTGTATGGGTTTCATGCATCTCTTACTGAAGCGCATGTATCATGACTTGTTTCCAACTCTTCTTAAATCACTTTCTTTTTCCCCTGTGAGTCCCTTCTCTGTTTTGACCCTTTCAGCAAAGGACAGCACAGTAGCTCAGTGGTTAACACTGGGTTTAATTCCAGTCTTGGGAGACTGTGTGGAGTTTGCACATTCTCCCAGTGTCTGTGTGGGGTTTCCCCTGGGTGCTCTGCTTTCCTCCCACAATCCAAAGATGTGCAGGTTAGGTGAATTGGCCATGCTGAATTGCCCATAATATTCAGGGATGTGTAGGTTAGGTGCATGAGTCAGGGGTAAATATAGGATAACAGGGATGGGGAATGGGTCTGGGTAGATTACTGTTTGGAGGGTTGGTATGGACTTGTTGGGCTGAAGGGCCTGTTTCCACACTGTGGGGATACGATGATTTATGAAATCCCTAAATCTTTCGAAGTGACATCCCTGATCTATTTTCTTTTGCAAAGCCCAAGATTCTTTCTGCAAGATCACCCATGAGTGCTGTGTAATCATGGTAGGGAGAGGTTTTCTTGAAAACCATAACGCGGGTACATAAATATATCATCATTAGTAAGTCAAACAGGAAAACCAGAAGGAAACTCTTTACCCCGAGAATAGCTAGAAAGCAGAAACTGCTAGCACAGAGAGAAATTGAGGTGAATGCGGGTAAAGCCACATAATCATGATGGAAGAAAGAATAGAAAGGTATACCACAGTGAAAAGGAGGAGGGAAGCTCAAAAAAATCAGAAATCAACCAGCTCAAACAATTCAAAGTTCAGAAATGCAATAATAAATCTTACATTTATAGCATCTTTCTCAATCTCAGGATGCCCCAAAAGATTTTGTTTTTGGTGGTTCGGATAAAAGATGAAAGTGGGAGGCGGCAGAAGAGGAAAGACAAGCATTGCACCAGCAAGCACTTCAGTGACCAAGTCGAAGGGACAAAATGTGTTTAGTGCCAGCCTCAGTTCAATGAGTCACCTTATGATTCAGACAGTTATGGATTCAAGTCCCATTTCAAGAACAGAACATGACAACCTAAGTTGATGAAATGCAGCACTGTAAAAGTGCAATGTTTTGGAGACCCTACCTGGGGTGCAGAAAATTGCATGGCATTACCTGAAGAGGAGAAAATGAGGTCTGCAGATGCTGGAGATCAGAGATGGAAATGTGTTGCTGGAGAAGCGCAGATCAGGCAGCATCTAGGGAACAGGAGAATCGACGTTTCGGGCATTAGCCCTTCTTCAGGAATGAGGAAAGTTTATCCAGCAGGCTAAGATAAAAGATAGGGAGGAGGGACTTGGGGGAGGGGCGTCGGAAATGTGATAGGTGGAAAAAGGTCAAGGTGAGGGTGATAGGACAGATTGGGGTGGGGGCGGAGAGGTCGGGAAGAAGATTGCAGGTTAGGGAGGCGGTGCTGAATTTGATGGATTTGACTGAGACAGGCTGGGGGGAGGGGAAATGAGGAAACTGGTGAAATCCGAGTTCATCCCTTGTGGTTGGAGGGTTCCTAGCCGGAAGATGAGGCGTTCTTCCTCCAACCGTCGTTTCGCTGTGGTCTGACGATGGAGGAGTCCAAAGACCTGCATATCCTTGGTGGAGTGGGAGGGGGAATTGAAATGTTGAGCTACAGGGTGAAGAGGAGCAAGGGAACTTTCTCAAAAACATAATCCTCAACCAATTTAAATTTAAAAATAGATTATCTAGTATACATCAGATAGCTGTCTGTAGAATTCTACGGTGTCCATATTAGATGTGTGTTTCCTAGATTATAACAGCGCTTACAGTTCAAGTTTTAATTAGCTCCAGGGTACTTTAGAATACCTAATGATAATGAAAGCAGCCTGTAGAAATGCAAGTTTTTTTTGTTAATACATGAAAGTAAAATAGTGACTATGAGCAGCAGCAGCAGCAACAACGGTGGCTACAAATAGTGAGAAAGATGGGAACTGCATTTTCTTCATCTACGTGAACAAAGAATTCTCAGTGCACTGTGAAGATGCAGTAGAAAGTAAAACCCAGTTTCAGTGATGTCTCATATTACGATACAGTAATGTCATCTTCTATTATTGACATTGCAATATCACCAGCACTCCATAAGCATTGACACCTCGAATTCTGACTTGTGGGTTTCCACAGAAAGGGTCACAGGGAATCCAAACATCCCAACTTTGATAGACCATTACACTGTCTTAACTACCTTGCTAGCATCATACTCTACACTAGGTTTAATTTTATTATGCACAGTTGGGCTTTGGTTACCAGGCACAAGTCCTTTAGAGATTAGATAGGAGAATCCAGTAATGTGTCACCATGCAACAGATATATCACAGAAAAGTTTAAAAAGCGGTGTTAGAAATAATTAAATTGCAAGAAAATTTCAGTTCATTTTAAAAGGTTTGCGTGAATAATTACCATTCAAGTGCCAGTGGGATCAACAATAACCCATAAAATAAGCCAAGAGTCAATGCCCACATTTTGTGGTAGCAATGACAGCAAAACTGTTAGCTTCCATATAGTTACTCCAGTGAAGTTGAGAAAAAACTGAAGGCTGCATATGTGCAGAGAAACATAGAGATACAGAAGTTTCTGTTAATGATTTAGCACTTCTCCAGGAGGACTCACTGTAAAAAATCCCTCGGGAGTAGGATCAGTAAACAATCAGCAAGTTGGTGAAGATTTCTATTTTATACTGTTAACTCTTGCTGTAAAAATACTTGAAAAAGTTACACCTTATTGAATAAGCAGGAGTTGTTTAAAGCAGTGTAAATTCATAACTGAAGCTAAGCTGGTCTGAAAATATAAAATTATATTTGTGTCATGTTAGATTTCTGGATCATGGAAGTTGCACTGTTCAGAAAATCTAAAAGCAAAGGATAATTTCTGCTTTTAACTTCCTGGTTTACTATTTGTAAGAATTCTTCAATGTTTACCCCACCTGATGACAGCATGACTAATGCACATCTGAAGATATCCTTGACTTGATGCCAGATCCAAACTAATGCCAAGAGGGAAGGCCATGGCACAGAGATTACTAGATCTTTGCAGAAAGAGACCAATAGTGAATACAGTTGCTTTGCCAGTCACGGCAAAATCCAGTCCAATGCCTTTAGGACTGGAGGAAGAGAAAGGAAATGATTGTTCAAGAGCAATACTGCGGCTCTCTTGATGACTCCAAGAGGTAAGCATGGGCCATAAAGACAAACCTTTCCAATATTGAACTATTAATTGAATGTTAGAAGCAAGACTTCTCAAGTGGTCTCAGCCATTCTGAGGCTTGTGATTGGAATGCAAAAGTCACATGAACATACAAAATAGGAGCAAATGTTTACCAGTCAGTCAACCATTTGAACTCCTCCACCATTCAACAGGATCATGGTTGATAGGTCTGTGTTTCAAATTCCACATTTGCATTGACCCCCAAAATCCTAGATTCCTCCAACTAACATGTTATCTACCTGGATCTTAAAATATTTGGTGACCCCATTTCCACTGCATCTTGTGGCAAAGAATTTCAAAATCTCAATCTTCAGTGAAAAAAATTCTCATCTCTATCCTAAAATAGTGTCCAAAGTTCTGGGCTCACCCATGAGAGGAAATGTCCTTTGCACAGTCACCTTATACACACCAATCAAGCTACCTCTCACTCTTCTAAACTCCAGTGGAAAGAAGACCTGGTTTGTCTAACATTTCCTCGTAAGCCAATCCTTTCATTCCAGATATAGAGTCATAGAGATATACAGCATGGAAACATGCCCTTCGGTCCAACTTGTCCGTGCCGACCAGATAACCCAACCCAATCTAATCCCAACTGCCAGCACCCAACCCATATCCCTCCAAACCCTTCCTATTCATATATCCATCCTAAAGCCTCTTAAATGTTGCAATTGTACTAGCCTCCACCACTTCCTCTGGCAGCTCATTCCATACATGTACCACACTCTGCGTGAAAAAGTTGCACCTTAGATCTCTTTTATATCTTTCCCCTCTCACCCTGAACCTATGCCCTCTAGTTCTGGACTCCCCACCTCAGGGAAAAGACTGTCTATTTATGCTATCTATGCCCCTCATGATTTTACAAACCTCTATAAAGTCACCACTCAACCTCCGACGCTACAGAGAAAACAGCCCCAGCCTATTCAACCTCTCCCTACAGCTCAAATCCTCCAACCCTGGCAACATCCTTGTAAATCTTTTCTGAACCCTTTCAAGTTTCACAGCATCTTTCCGATAGGAAGGAGACCAGAATTGCATGCAATATTCCAACAGTGGCCTAACCAATGTCCTGTACAGCTGCAACATAACCTCCCAACTCCTGTACTCAATACTCTGGCCAATAAAGGAAAGCATACCAGATGCCTTCTTCACTATCCTAACTACTTGCGACTCCACTTTCAAGGATCTATGAACCTGCTTTCCAAGGTCTCTTTCTTGAACATCAATATAGCAAACCTCTGATAGTCTCCAATGCATTTATTTCCTTCTTTAAGTAAGGAGACTAAAGCTGTACACAGTATTTGAAATGTGACCTTATCAAGTAAGCGTAATATTCTTACTTATATGTTCAATTACTCTCATAATAAAAGATGAGGATCCCATTAG
Organism: Chiloscyllium plagiosum; assembly: GCF_004010195.1. Taxonomy (NCBI): domain Eukaryota; kingdom Metazoa; phylum Chordata; class Chondrichthyes; order Orectolobiformes; family Hemiscylliidae; genus Chiloscyllium; species Chiloscyllium plagiosum. The sequence goes on from NC_057713.1 coordinate 97,027,141, forward strand.
CTGTTTTAACAATGTGCTGTACCCTTCATGCTAACTTTGTGGCTCATTCAGCAGAACACTTGAATACTTCCTTGGAATTCTTCAGTTGCTCGCCATTTAAGTAACAGTCTGCTTCTTATTTCATGTTGCCAAAGTAAATGACGTCATAATTTTCCACATTATTCTTCATGTGGAATATGATGGAGAATCACATCATCTAGCAAATTTTGCCAACTTACTCGACCTATTCATATATGGCTGTAACTTCCTTCTGTTGTTTTCTAAACAAAATTTTCTAGCTTTTTTAGCATCATTTGCAAATTCAGCTACTATGCCTTTGCACCCCTTATCCAAGTCATCAATGCACACTGCAATGTTGAAGCCCTTGGACAGACCCCTGGGGGATTCTACACATGATAATCTGTCAAAGATCCATGTATGTATATACTCTATTTTCTAAACAGAGAGAACCTAATCTTCTTTCCATGCTAATATGTTATCTGCTACCATGAACTTTTATTTTTCACTATAAATGTTTGATGTGGCACCTTATCAAAGGTCTGTTAGAAATTTAAGTATGGGTCCTACACTTCATGGTCTTCTTACAATATATCTCCAGCTGCCCTTAATCCTTAACATAGTTATTCTTTTAAACAAATTTCAATAAATTAATTAAACATTGTATCAAAGGGAAATAATCAGGTTGACTCTTTCCAGTCACTTTGCGTTTTTCCCCAAGTGTGCAGCTCTACTCACCTTAAATGATCAATTCTAGCACCTTCCCCATGACAGAGGTTAACTGGTCTACAGTTTCCTGCTTTTTTGAATAGAGGGGTTATATATGTGTTACTTCCCAGTCCAATTGAATCTTTCCTGAATCTAAGCAAGTTTAGAAAATTAACACCAACGCACCTAGTTCCTCATTCGCCACCTTGTTCAAGACCCTCGGAGAAAGTCCATCAGGGTCTGGAGATTTGTCAGCCCACAGCTCCATCAGTTTGCTTAGGACCGCTTCCCTTGTGAATTGTACTTTCACTAAGGAGCTCTCTCCTCTCCATTCATGATGTACAACTATTAGTGGAATAGTTTTCTATTCTCTACAGTGAAGACACAAACAGAATACTTATTAATTTCATCTGCTATTTCAACATCCATTAACTTCCTCACTACTCACTTTACTTACTCTTTTACTTTTTAAAAGACCTGAAAATACTCTTATCTATTCCTAGCAAGCTTCTTCTCATACTCTAATTTCTTCCTCCTGATCAATCGTTAAGTGATCCTCTAGGGTTTCTTTTTATTTTCTGACCAATCTTCTGCCTTGACACTCATCTCGGCACAATTATACACCTTTTCCTCAAGTTTGATACTTTATCCAATTTAGTTAACCACAGATGGGGTGCCCTTGCTTGAGGGATTTTTCTTTATTGTGGGAAGATATTTATTTTGAGCATTCTGACAGGTTCACCTAAACGTTTGCTAATATGTCTGTATTGATCTGTCCACTAGCTCTGTGCACCAATTCACATTAACCAGCTTAGTTTTCCTACCCACAACTAACTGGGTTTCATTGGGATAGACATGCAGCATTCTTTGTACTCAAATGTTTATTGGAGAAGATAACATTTGATAGAGACAATCAAAATAATGAGGGGCTCAGATAGAGTAAATTCGGAGAAACTGTGCCACTTCATTAAAGGATCCATAGAGAGAGAGGGTGTGTGCAGAAGAACAAATGAAAAAGTGGAAGAGATTTAAGGGACTGGCAAAAGAAACAAAGAAGTTCATACACATACGCACACACACATGCAGTAGACCCGGCCTCCCCCACAACCTGCGGGGGTTACGTTCCAGGACCTACTGCGCAAACCCGAAACCATGGATAGGAGCGAACCCATTCATTTAAATGGGAAATGTACCTTCCCGGCAGCCTCCTGGTCCTGGAACTTTCCCTATATGTTCCAGCCGTGGTAAACCGCAGGTCAGTGAAACCATGGAAAACAAATCCACGGATATGGGGGTCGCCCTGTGCACACATGGAGCAAGTGGTTAAAATCTACAACGCAGCCAGAGAGCATGATGGAGACGGAATCAAAACGATGTAGGATAATTATTGGCAGGAAAAAAAACTGCAGAGTAGGGTCAGGTAAGTGAGACTAGCTAAGATGCTCAATAGTCTTAATTGCCTACATCTGTGCTTTGGAGAATGATTTTGTAAATGTACCCCAGCAAAAGGCAAATATTTTCTGGTAAAGACAAGACAAGAGAAAACTAGTTGAATTGTGAAGTTTAAAGTAACGACTAATGGGTTGATGGGGTTAGGGAAGGAAGACTGTGGAACAGAGACAAGATGATAATCTGCATTTGTTAATATCAATTTTAAAAAGTCAGACAATAATACGAGGAGCTGAATCTTACAGTGAATCCACTTATCAACTCTCAATCCAAGTTTACTGAAGCATCACATAGCAGCAACTTGAGAGACAGATAAAAGTGCAATGAATGTGGTTAGCATGGAAAAAAAGAAATAATGCAAGCATGTGTGAAAGGTGGGAGAAAAACTAACAAAAAGGGGATAAAGAAAAGAAATCATTGAAAGAGTATATTTCAAAAGCATCTTTCATTATCTTGAAACTTTCCAGGCAAAGACATGTTTTAGAAGTATTGTTTACATTGTAGGAAGCACAGCAGCCAATCTATGCACAGCAAGTTCCCACAAACACCATGCAGTTAGGACTCAAATGGCTACTTCTGTCGTATCAATTGAAGACTCCCTTGTTCTTTTTTGAATTAGTGTCACTGGATCTTTTATATCTACCCAGGAGAGGGGCTCCAACATGTCATCACTTGAAAAGAGGTACATCTAATAGTGTAAGCCTAGCCGTGTGTTCAGGTTTGGAGCGAACCTATAACCACCTGATTCAGACCCGTCAAATTGCCTACTAATCAATGGCTGACATTGATTGTAGAAGAAATAACTTTAATAATAAAACAGCTTATTTTACATAGGCACAAAGCAGAGAACAAAATGACAAAGTAGCTCATGCGGCAGCATTGCTCACCTTCGTTCTCAACGGAAATCTCAGTGACAATCTGTACTTCTGCAGTCCAGGCCAATGTCTGACGTTGTACCCTCTTTCAAATTTGATGTCATCCAAACCTCTGCTGCCCATAACTCAACTCTTGCTACGTCCTATTCAGCGATCACCTGTTCTTGCTGATCTACATTGGCTCTCGGCTTTCTGCTAAGCATCACCTCCATTTCAAGTTTTACTTGCAAATTTTCCACAGCCTCATCTTGCTCTCTATCTTTGAGATTTCCTACAGGTGCATTGTCCTCCCAGATATCATTGTGCATTTCATTCTGATAACTGGCACATCCAGTTTTCATTGCTGTCACTGGTAGCCTTGCCTTTGGATGCCTAAGTCCAGAGCTCTGGAATTCCCTTGTTACACCTCTTTTTCCTTAAAATGTTCCTGAAAACCTACAGTTAAGTTTTTGGCCATGAGATTATTTATGTAACCAAGATCTATTTTTGATTGTTTGACATTTTATTATTTGAAAGGTGCTATATCAATGGAAACTGTAGATATTGTGGTGTACTTGACAACTGAAAATTACACTCCAGATCATATTTATAAGTTGTTCACTTCAGAAAAATAGTGGAATGAATATAGAATATACGGAAAGCAAAATTTAAACAAACATGATTACATCGTAGTTGAACACTGTACAAACTGTGCATTCAGTTTCCATCACAGCTTTCCCAAGACAAACAATCGTTAAACAAATGCATCTGATCTTCAAATTGTATCTCGACACCTAAAAGAAAACCTGTACCTCGTAATTAAGGAAATTTACCTTCAGAAATGTTGCTGAATTACTAAGTTCAAACAGTGACCACTAGAAATTCAAATATGTTTAGTGAAACGTAAACTTGGAACTAGCTCAGATTCTGCATTATTAGTTTAAACCTCTGCTGGATGTGGGTTTTCAAGTACATTTTTATCCTTTATTTGCTCTTTATTCAATTCTTTGAGCACTTATTAATTCCTAAGCTTGGAAGTGGAAGGATATCTGCATATAACAGATCAAAAGTAGCTTTACCTAGTCATATGGAATACTCAGGACATGAAAGGCACGATTAGATACACGATACAGTCAAGCTTGCAGACAGAGTTAATGAACCATGAAAAGATTCAAAAGTCAGGTCAAGGCTTGCAAGAATGACTCTTAAATGACAAATATTGACACTGATTGACAACAGAAAGGATGATTCCCTAGCTTGCTCTGGATGGGATTACAAATCATAAAGACACAAAATAAACCAAAGGTTTTTTAATTAAAGTTCTACAGGCATGGCAGTGCTGAGAGTCCAAACACTGGTTTTGTTTCAACATTGCTTGAAAGGCTAACCTATTCTTCCATTTATAGTAACTGAAATAAGGTGGGCGATTATCCAAACAATTTGCTTTTTGTAATACAGGTGAGAGATTTATAGGATTATGATATTTTACAACCTTTTGTTGTTTTTTTTTAAAAAAAAGTGTTATACCTTCAAATGTTGATTAAAAGAAAGACCTTGTGACCCACACCAGAAAGTATCAACCTGGGTTGTTACATCAAGGGAAGATTACATTGTGGTATTGAAGTCAAGATGGTGGCAGAGTAGGGTCCCAAGGCAATGGGGGAGATCACAGAAGTGGCAGTTTCAGCAGCAGCATCATCATGAACAGACAGCTGAGGTCTCCCTGAAGCATGGTAGCTCCTGTCAGGTCCCAGCCTGGCTTCCTGGCAGTTCATGGCAGTGTCATGGCTCAGCGTGCGAGTGGATCCTGCCCGGGCATGTTCCCAAGGCAATGGGGGAGATCAGAGAAGTGGCAGTTTCAGAAGCAGCATCATCATGAACAGACAGCTGAGGTCTCCCTGAAGAGCGAGATAAGTAGAGGACTCAAAGACTGTTGAACTTTTAACTTATTCCTTCGTTGTCCTAGCATAAACTAAGGAAGACTTTAATATAAACTATGTCTTTATTTTTCTACTATTCTATGAAGTAATTTTTAACTCTAATTTCTCTTACTATATTGTACCTAAGCTTATTTTGTACCTAGGTACCATCCTAGGTACCCTAAGATGATGCCATGTGTGGTGACATCATGCACTTTTCACTGTACTTGAGCACATGTGACAATAAAATTTAAAATTTGAAAGGGAGGCGCCAAATGTTAATATCTGGATACAACGATGCTTCTCAGTCCACCACAAAAAGACTAAGTCTCCTAAAAATCAGAAAGATGTTCTTGGTATCAGTTGTGCTGCCACCATCCTGACTTCAATAACACAATGCGATTCTCCCTTTGATGTAACAACCCTAATCAGTCTGTAGCTGACTAGGAGTCAGAATAGAAAAATGTGTTGCTGGAAAAGCGCAGCAGGTCAGGTAGCATCAAAGGAGCAGGAGAATCGACGTTTCGGGCATAAGCCCTTCTTCAGGAATCAGAGTACAAAGACAGAATGTTAACCAGCCCTGTACTTGATACCGTGAATATCAGCTGTATTTCTAAATATAAATGAGTTACGCACAATATTGGAAAAAAATGTTTTTTGTTTTCACCTTACATAGCATAAACCTTTAACTGTCATATCTTCATAAAACTTTCAAATGTTCACTGAAGTATATTGTTGAAAAGAAAGCCAGGTCATTAGTTTTTATTCTTCCAAAGGATAAGTGTGTCACTGGAGCATTATATTCTATGATAAACTAGTGATAAGCCACATTGTTGAATCAAGCCTTTTGCCTTAAGCTGTTCACCACATGAGGTGTGTGACTGATAGCTCTTGTTGAATTTGACTTCAAATTATGTATGTGTTAAAGCAAGATAGAGGAGTTGTTCAGGTAAAGTTACAAGGAGAACTCAAGGAAGACTCTCAGTTGAAAACAGTACAGATATCATAAAAGCACTTCAGTGTGGTTCCAGGAGACTGAATATTGACTTAAGGAAATAAGTAAAAAGAAGAGAATTTTTGGTCATCACTAAAAGCAGGAAGGGGCAAACATGTCTTGGTCATTTGAAGTTTAAAAGTTTTTAAGTTTTTTCATCATTGATATAGTAAAAATAATTTCAAGTCAGAAATTTAAACAATTTCTTTAGCGTTACAAATGCTACAGGAAGAACAGAAAGGGAGGCAAGAGAGGAGGGGGAATGATATTTTTGATAAGGGATATAATTACAGCTGTACTTAGGGAGGATATTCCTGGAAATACATCCAAGGAAATTATTTGGAAGGAACTGAGAAATAAGAAAGGGATGATCACCTTATTGGGATTTTATTATAGACCCCTAATAGTCAGAGGGAAATTGAGAAACAAATTTGTAAGGAGATCTGTAAGAATAATACGGTGATTATGTTAGGGGATTTTAACATTCCAAATACAGATTGGGACTGCCATAGTGTTAAGGGTTTAGATGGAGAGGCATTTGTTAAGTGTGTACAATAATATTTTGATTCAGTATGTGGATGTACCTACTAGAGAAGGTGCAAAACTTGACCTACTCTTGGGAAATAAGGCAGGGCAGGTGACTGAGGTGTCCGGGGCAGGGGGGGGCGGGGGAGCACTTTGGGGCCAGTGACCATAATTCTTTAGATTTAAAATAATGATGGAAAAGGATAGACCAGATCTAAAAGTTGAAGTTCTACATTTGAGGAAGGCCAATTTTGACGGTATTAGGCAAGAACTTTCAAAAGCTGATTGGGCACAGATATTCTCAGGTAAACAGACGGCTAGAAAATGGGAAGCTTTCAGAAATGAGATAACGAGAATCCAGAGAAAGTATATTTCTGTTAAGGTGAAAGGAAAGGCTGGTAGGAATAGGGAATGCTGGATGACTAAAGAAAAAGGAGGAAACATGTGTCAGGTATAGACAAGATAGATCGAGTGAATCATTTGAAGAGTATAAAGGCAGTAGGAAAATCAGGAGGGCAAAAAGGGACATGAGATAACTTTGGTAAATAGTATTAAGGAGAAGCCAAAGGGTTTTTGCAAATACATTAAGGACAAAAGGGTAGCGAGAGAGAGTGGGGCCCCTCAAAGATCAGCAAGGTGGGCTTTGTGTGGAGCTGCAGGCAATGGGGCAGATACTAAATGTGTATTTTGCATCAGTATTTATTGTGTAAAAGGACATGGAAGTTATAGAATGTAGGGAAATAGATGGTGACATCTTGAAAAATGCCCATATTACAGAGGAGAAAGTGCTGGATGTCTTGAAACGCATAAAAGCGGATAGATCCCCAGGATCTGATCTGGTGTACCCTAGAAACCTGTGGGAAGCTGGGTAAGTGATTGTGGGGCCTCTTACTGAGATATTTGTATCATTGATAGTCACAGGTGAGGTGCCGGAAGACAGGAGGTTGGCTAATGTAGTGCCACTGCTTAAGAAAGGTGATAAGAACAAGCCAGGGAACTATAGACCAGTGAGCCTGACGTCGGTGGTGGGTAAGTTGTTGGAGGGAATCCTGAGGGACAGGATGTACATGTATTTGAAAAGGCAAGGACTGATTATGAATAATCAACATGGCTTTGTGCGTGGGAAATCATGTCTCACAAACTTGATTGAGTTTTTTGAAGAAGTAACAAAGAGGATTGATGAGGGCAGAGCAGTAGATGCGATCTATATGGACTTCAGTAAGGCATTTGACAAGGTTCCCCATTGGAGACTGGTGAGCAAGGTTAGATCTCATGGAATACAGGGAGAACTTGCCATTTGGATACAGAAGTGGCTCAAAAGTAAAGACAGAGGGTGGTGTTGGTGGAGGGTTGTTTTTCAGACTGGAGGCCTGTGAGCAGTGGAGTGCCACAAGGATCAGTGCTGGGTCCACTTCTTTTCACTACTTATAGAAATGATTTGGATGTGAGCATAAAGAGGTATAGTTAGTAAGTAAGTTCGTTGATGACACCAAAATTGGAGATGTAGTGGACAGCAAAGAAAATTACCTCAGATTACAACGGGATCTTGATCAGATTGGCCAATAGGCTGAGAAGTGGCAGATGGAGTTTAATTTAGATAAATGTGAGGTGCTGCATTTTGGCAAGGCAATTCTTAGCAGGACTTATACACTTAATGGTAAGGTCCTAGGGAGTGTTGCTGAACAAAGAGACCTTGGAGTGCAGGTTCATAGCTCCTTGAAAGTGGAGTCGCAGGTAGATAGGATAGTGAAGGCGGCATTTGGTATGCTTTCCTTTGTTGGTCAGAGTATTGAGTACAGGAGTTGGGAGGTCATGTTGCGGCTGTGCAGGACATTGGTTAGGCCACTGTTGGACTATTGCGTGAAATTCTCGTCTCCTTCCTATCGGCAAGTTGTGGTGAAACTTGAAAGGGTTCAGAAAAGATTTACAAGGATGTTCCAGAGTTGGAAGATTTGAGCTATAGGAAGAGGTTGAATAGGCTGGGGCTGTTTTCCCTGGAGGCTGAGGGGTGTCATTATAGAGGTTTACATAATTATGAGGGGTATCAATAGGATAAATAGACAAAGTCTTTTCCCTGGGGTGGGGGAGTCCAGAACTAGAGGGCATAGGTTCAGGGTGAGAGGGGAAAGATATAATAGAGACCCAAGGGGCAACATTTTCACTCAGAGGGTGGTATGTGTTTGGAATGAGCTGCCAGAGGAAGTGGTGGAGACTGGTACGATCACAACATCTAAAAGACATCTGGATGGGTATATGAATAGGATGGGTTTGGAGGAATATGGGCCAGATCCTGGCAGGTGGGACCAGATTGGGTTGGGATATCTGGTCGGCATGTATGGGTTGGACCAAAGGGTCTGTTTCCATGCTGTACATCTCTATGACTCTAATCAATCCTGGAGCACTCACTCTAATGGCACTGTGGATGCTGTGATTCAAGACAGCTCACCATCACCTTCTTAAGGACAATTCAGGATGATCTTTGTTCGCTCCTGTAACATTAGAACTAGAGATAAATCACGTAGCAATGCAAGATTCCACAGAGGTTTATTATAGCTCCTGGTATCTACATTTTTACGATAATCACAGGCACTGATGTGCCTGTGTTGCATGCGTCCCTCAGTGTATCCTAAGACATAGAAGCAGAAATTAGGCCATTTTGTACAATGGGTCTGTTCCACCATTCAATCATGGCTGTTAAGTTTCTCAACCCCATTCTTCCCGTAACCTTGGATCCCCTTAACAATCAAGAACCTGTCGATCTCTCTTCAATATTCTCAATGAACAAGCCTCCACAGCCTTCTGTGGCAATGAATTCCAAAGACTCACCACTCCCTTGCTGAAGGAAGTTGCTCATTTCCATTCCAAAGGATCTTCCCTTTTGTCCAAGGCTGTGCCTCAGGTCCTAGTCTCTCCTGCTAATGTAAATATCTTTCCAACATCTACTCTGTCACGACATTTCAGTGTTCTCTAAGTTTCCGTTAGATCCCCACATTCTTCTAAACTCTAACAAGTATCAACCCAGAGTCCTCATATGCTAAGCCCATCATCCCTGGGATCATTCTTGTGGGGCTCCAGGGCCAGTACATCCTTCCTGAGAAATGGGGTCCAACATTGCTCACAATATTCTAAATATGGTCTGATCTGCTTTTATATTCTTGTCCTCTCAAAATAAGTGCCAACATTGCATCTGCCTTCCTAACTACCAACTCAACCTGTAAGTTAACCTTCAGAGAAACCTAAGACTCTCAAGTTCCTTTGGATTTGAATTTTATCACCATTTAGAAATTAGTCCATGTCTCTATTCTTCCTACCAAAGTACACGAACTCTCACTTTCCACATTGTATTCCACCTGCCGCTACTTTGTCCACTTTCCTCAACTGTCTCAATCCTTCTGCAGCCTCCCCGCCTCAACAGTACCTGTCCCTCCTTGCCAGAATCTGCAAACCTAGCCAGAATGCCTTCAATTCCTACATCTAGATCATTAACATACAAAGTGAAGAGTTGTGGTCCCAACACCAATAGTCACCAACTGTCATCCCAAAGAGGACCCTTTTATCCCCACCCTCTGGTTTCTCCCAGACAGCCAAGCTTCTATCTATTTATGCGAGCACCTTGCCTCTAACATCATGAGCTCTTGCCTTACCCAGCGGCCTCCTATGGGGCAAATTGTCAAAGGCCTTCTGGAAGTCCAAGTAGATAACACCCATTGGCTCTCCTTTGTCTAACCTGCTCATTAGCTCCACAAAAAACTTTAACAGATTTATCAGGCATGACTTTGCCTTGATGAAAATAGGCTTTGCCCTATTTTACCATGCACTTCCAAGAATTCAGGAATCTCATCCTTCACAGTGGACTCCAAAATCTTAACAACTGAGGTCAGGCTAATGGGCTACTAACTTCCCATCTTTTGCCTCATGCCCTTCTTAAACAGGAGGCTTACATTAGTGATTTGCCAGTCTACTGAGACCTTCCCTGACTCCTGAAAGATCACCAATAACGTCTCCACTATCTCTTCAGCTATCTCCTTCAGGACTCGGGTGCAGTCCATCTGGTCCAGGTGATTTCTCCACTTTCATACCTTTCAGGTTTTCTAGCACCTTCTCCTTGGTGATGGCCACCATACTCGCCCGAGCCCCGACTCTCGAATTTTTGGAATGTTACTCACACAAGAAGACTGACGCAAAGCACTTGTTCAGTTCCTCTGCCATTTCTTTGTTCCCCATTACTACTTCGCTAATGTCATTTTACAGCAGCCCAATGTCCACTTCTGCCTCTCTTTTGCCCTTTCTTTATTTAAAGAAACTCTTGTAATCTTCTTTTAGATTCCAAGGTCAGGCTCACTGGTCTATAGTCCCCTGACTTGTCTTTACTGCCCTTCTTAAACAGTGGCACCATGTTTACCAACCTCCAGTCTTCCAGCACCTCACCTGTGACCATCAATGATACAAATATCTCAGCAAGAGGCCCAGCAATCACTTCTCTAGCTTCACACAGAGTTCTCGGGTACACCTGATCAGGTCCTGGGGATTTATCCACTTTTAACTGTTTCAAGACATCCAGCACTTCCTCCTCTGTAATATGGACATTTTACAAGATGTCACCATCTTTTTCCCTACAGTCTATATCTTCCATATCCTTTTCCACAGTAAATACTGATGCAAAATATTCATTTAGTACCTCCCATATTTTCTGTGGCTCCACACAAAGGCCGCCTTGCTGATCTTTGAGGGGCCCTATTCTCTCCCTAGTTACCCTTTTGTCCTTAATATATTTGTAAAAACCCTTTGGATTCTCCTTAATTCTATTTGCCAAAGCTATCTCATGTTCCCGTTTTGCCCTCCTGATTTCCCTCTTAAGTATACTCCTACTTTCTTTACACACTTCTAAGGATTCACTCGATCTATCCTGTCTATAACTTACATATGGTTCCTTCTTTCTCTTAACTAAACCCTCAATTTCTTTAGTCATCCAGCATTCCCTATACCTACCAGCCTTTCCTTTCACCCTGACAGGAATTTACTTTCTCTGGATTCTTGTTATCTCATTTCTGAAGGCTTCCCTATTTCCAGCCGTCCCTTTACCTGCGCACATTCGCCTCCAACCAGCTTTTGAAAGTTCTTGCCTAATACCGTCAAAATTGGCCTT